>NC_069507.1:266486063-266608563 GCF_027579735.1 Bombina bombina | reverse complement strand
TATTACACTTCTGAGCTTAGTGCAGCACTGATCTACACTATATGTTGTATAAAAATATTGTACTATATGTGTAATATTACACTTCTGAGCTTAGTGCAGCACTGATCTACACTATATGTTGTATAAAATATTGTACTATATGCGTATATTACACTTCTGAGCTTAGTGCAGCACTGATCTACACTATATGTTGTATAAAATATTGTACTATATGCGTAATATTACACTTCTGAGCTTAGTGCAGCACTGATCTACACTATATGTTGTATAAAATATTGTACTATATGCTGTAATATTACACTTCTGAGCTTAGTGCAGCACTGATCTACACTATATGTTGTATAAAATATTGTACTATATGCGTAATATTACACTTCTGAGCTTACTGCAGCACTGATCTACACTATATGTTGTATAAAATATTGTACTATATGCGTAATATTACACTTCTGAGCTTAGTGCAGCACTGATCTACACTATATGTTGTATAAAATATTGTACTATATGTGTAATACTACACTTCTGAGCTTAGTGCAGCACTGATCTACACTATATGTTGTATAAAATATTGTACTATATGCGTAATATTACACTTCTGAGCTTTAATGCAGCACTGATCTACACTATATGTTGTATAAAATATTGTACTATATGCGTAATATTACACTTCTGAGCTTAGTGCAGCACTGATCTACACTATATGTTGTATAAAATATTGTATTATATGCGTAATATTACACTTCTGAGCTTAGTGCAGCACTGATCTACACTATATGTTGTATAAAATATTGTACTATATGTGTAATATTACACTTCTGAGCTTAGTGCAGCACTGATCTACACTATATGTTGTATAAAATATTGTACTATATGTGTAATATTACACTTCTGAGCTTAGTGCAGCACTGATCTACACTATATGTTGTATAAAATATTGTACTATATGTGTAATATTACACTTCTGAGCTTAGTGCAGCACTGATCTACACTATATGTGGTATAAAATATTGTACTATATGTGTAATGTTACACTTCTGAGCTTAGTGCAGCACTGATCTACACTATATGTTGTATAAAATATTGTACTATATGTGTAATATTACACTTCTGAGCTTAGTGCAGCACTGATCTACACTATATGTTGTATAAAATATTGTACTATATGTGTAATATTACACTTCTGAGCTTAGTGCAGCACTGATCTACACTATATGTTGTATAAAATATTGTACTATATGCTGTAATATTACACTTCTGAGCTTAGTGCAGCACTGATCTACACTATATGTTGTATAAAATATTGTACTATATGCTGTAATATTACACTTCTGAGCTTAGTGCAGCACTGATCTACACTATATGTTGTATAAAATATTGTACTATATGTGTAATATTACACTTCTGAGCTTAGTGCAGCACTGATCTACACTATATGTTGTATAAAATATTGTACTATATGCGTAATATTACACTTCTGAGCTTAGTGCAGCACTGATCTACACTATATGTTGTATAAAATATTGTACTATATGTGTAATATTACACTTCTGAGCTTAGTGCAGCACTGATCTACACTATATGTTGTATAAAATATTGTACTATATGCGTAATATTACACTTCTGAGCTTAGTGCAGCACTGATCTACACTATATGTTGTATAAAATATTGTACTATATGTGTAATATTACACTTCTGAGCTTACTGCAGCACTGATCTACACTATATGATGCATAAAATATTGTACTATATGCGTAATATTACACTTCTGAGCTTAGTGCAGCACTGATCTACACTATATGTGGTATAAAATATTGTACTATATGTGTAATATTACACTTCTGAGCTTAGTGCAGCACTGATCTACACTATATGTTGTATAAAATATTGTACTATATGCGTAATATTACACTTCTGAGCTTAGTGCAGCACTGATCTACACTATATGTTGTATAAAATATTGTACTATATGCGTAATATTACACTTCTGAGCTTAGTGCAGCACTGATCTACACTATATGTGGTATAAAATATTGTACTATATGTGTAATATTACACTTCTGAGCTTAGTGCAGCACTGATCTACACTATATGTTGTATAAAATATTGTACTATATGCGTAATATTACACTTCTGAGCTTTAATGCAGCACTGATCTTCACTATATGTTGTATAAAATATTGTACTATATGTGTAATATTACACTTCTGAGCTTAGTGCAGCACTGATCTACACTATATGTTGTATAAAATATTGTACTATATGTGTAATATTACACTTCTGAGCTTAGTGCAGCACTGATCTACACTATATGTTGTATAAAATATTGTACTATATGCGTAATATTACACTTCTGAGCTTAGTGCAGCACTGATCTACACTATATGTTGTATAAAATATTGTACTATATGCGTAATATTACACTTCTGAGCTTAGTGCAGCACTGATCTACACTATATGTGGTATAAAATATTGTACTATATGTGTAATATTACACTTCTGAGCTTAGTGCAGCACTGATCTACACTATATGTTGTATAAAATATTGTACTATATGCGTAATATTACACTTCTGAGCTTTAATGCAGCACTGATCTACACTATATGTTGTATAAAATATTGTACTATATGCGTAATATTACACTTCTGAGCTTTAATGCAGCACTGATCTACACTATATGTTGTATAAAATATTGTACTATATGTGTAATGTTACACTTCTGAGCTTATTGCAGCACTGATCTACACTATATGGTGTATAAAATATTGTACTATATGCGTAATATTACACTTCTGAGCTTAATGCAGCACTGATCTACACTATATGTTGTATAAAATATTGTACTATATGCGTAATATTACACTTCTGAGCTTAGTGCAGCACTGATCTACACTATATGTTGTAAAAAATATTGTACTATATGCGTAATATTACACTTCTGAGCTTAGTGCAGCACTGATCTACACTATATGTTGTATAAAATATTGTACTATATGCGTAATATTACACTTCTGAGCTTAGTGCAGCACTGATCTACACTATATGTTGTATAAAATATTGTACTATATGCGTAATATTACACTTCTGAGCTTAGTGCAGCACTGATCTTCACTATATGTTGTATAAAATATTGTACTATATGCGTAATATTACACTTCTGAGCTTAGTGCAGCACTGATCTACACTATATGTTGTATAAAATATTGTACTATATGTGTAATATTACACTTCTGAGCTTAGTGCAGCACTGATCTACACTATATGTTGTATAAAATATTGTACTATATGCGTAATATTACACTTCTGAGCTTAGTGCAGCACTGATCTACACTATATGTTGTATAAAATATTGTACTATATGTGTAATATTACACTTCTGAGCTTACTGCAGCACTGATCTACACTATATGATGCATAAAATATTGTACTATATGCGTAATATTACACTTCTGAGCTTAGTGCAGCACTGATCTACACTATATGTGGTATAAAATATTGTACTATATGTGTAATATTACACTTCTGAGCTTAGTGCAGCACTGATCTACACTATATGTTGTATAAAATATTGTACTATATGCGTAATATTACACTTCTGAGCTTAGTGCAGCACTGATCTACACTATATGTTGTATAAAATATTGTACTATATGCTGTAATATTACACTTCTGAGCTTAGTGCAGCACTGATCTACACTATATGTTGTATAAATATTGTACTATATGTGTAATATTACACTTCTGAGCTTAGTGCAGCACTGATCTACACTATATGTTGTATAAAATATTGTACTATATGCGTAATATTACACTTCTGAGCTTAATGCAGCACTGATCTTCACTATATGTTGTATAAATATTGTACTATATGTGTAAATATTACACTTCTGAGCTTAGTGCAGCACTGATCTACACTATATGTTGTATAAAATATTGTACTATATGTGTAATATTACACTTCTGAGCTTAGTGCAGCACTGATCTACACTATATGTTGTATAAAATATTGTACTATATGCGTAATATTACACTTCTGAGCTTAGTGCAGCACTGATCTACACTATATGTTGTATAAAATATTGTACTATTGCGTAATATTACACTTCTGAGCTTAGTGCAGCACTGATCTACACTATATGTGGTATAAAATATTGTACTATATGTGTAATATTACACTTCTGAGCTTAGTGCAGCACTGATCTACACTATATGTTGTATAAAATATTGTACTATATGCGTAATATTACACTTCTGAGCTTTAATGCAGCACTGATCTACACTATATGTTGTATAAAATATTGTACTATATGCGTAATATTACACTTCTGAGCTTTAATGCAGCACTGATCTACACTATATGTTGTATAAAATATTGTACTATATGTGTAATGTTACACTTCTGAGCTTATTGCAGCACTGATCTACACTATATGGTGTATAAAATATTGTACTATATGCGTAATATTACACTTCTGAGCTTAATGCAGCACTGATCTACACTATATGTTGTATAAAATATTGTACTATATGCGTAATATTACACTTCTGAGCTTAGTGCAGCACTGATCTACACTATATGTTGTATAAAATATTGTACTATATGCGTAATATTACACTTCTGAGCTTAGTGCAGCACTGATCTACACTATATGTTGTATAAAATATTGTACTATATGCGTAATATTACACTTCTGAGCTTAGTGCAGCACTGATCTACACTATATGTTGTATAAAATATTGTACTATATGCGTAATATTACACTTCTGAGCTTAGTGCAGCACTGATCTACACTATATGTTGTATAAAATATTGTACTATATGCGTAATATTACACTTCTGAGCTTAGTGCAGCACTGATCTACACTATATGTTGTATAAAATATTGTACTATATGCTGTAATATTACACTTCTGAGCTTAGTGCAGCACTGATCTACACTATATGTTGTATAAAATATTGTACTATATGCGTAATATTACACTTCTGAGCTTAGTGCAGCACTGATCTACACTATATGTTGTATAAAACTATTGTACTATATGCGTAATATTACACTTCTGAGCTTAGTGCAGCACTGATCTACACTATATGTTGTATAAAATATTGTACTATATGTGTAATATTACACTTCTGAGCTTAGTGCAGCACTGATCTACACTATATGATGTATAAAATATTGTACCTATATGCGTAATATTACACTTCTGAGCTTAGTGCAGCACTGATCTACACTATATGTTGTATAAAATATTGTACTATATGTGCTAATATTACACTTCTGAGCTTAGTGCAGCACTGATCTACACTATATGTTGTATAAAATATTGTACTATATGTGTAATATTACACTTCTGAGCTTAGTGCAGCACTGATCTACACTATATGTTGTATAAAATATTGTACTATATGTGTAATATTACACTTCTGAGCTTAGTGCAGCACTGATCTACACTATATGTTGTATAAAATATTGTACTATATGCAGTAATATTACACTTCTGAGCTTTAGTGCAGCACTGATCTACACTATATGTTGTATAAAATATTGTACTATATGCGTAATATTACACTTCTGAGCTTACTGCAGCACTCGATCTACACTATATGTTGTATAAAATATTGTACTATATGGTAATATTACACTTCTGAGCTTAGTGCAGCACTGATCTACACTATTATGTTGTATAAAATATTGTACTATATGCGTAATATTACACCTTCTGAGCTTACGTGCAGCACTGATCTACACTATATGTTGTATAAAATATTGTACTATATGTGTAATATTACACTTCTGAGCTTAGTGCAGCACTGATCTACACTATATGTTGTATAAAATATTGTACTATATGCGTAATATTACACTTCTGAGCTTAGTGCAGCACTGATCTACACTATATGTTGTATAAAATATTGTACTATATGCGTAATATTACACTTCTGAGCTTAGTGCAGCACTGATCTACACTATATGTTGTATAAAATATTGTACTATATGCGTAATATTACACTTCTGAGCTTAGTGCAGCACTGATCTACACTATATGTTGTATAAAATATTGTACTATATGTGTAATATTACACTTCTGAGCTTAGTGCAGCACTGATCTACACTATATGTTGTATAAAATATTGTACTATATGCGTAATATTACACTTCTGAGCTTAGTGCAGCACTGATCTACACTATATGTTGTATAAAATATTGTACTATATGCGTAATATTACACTTCTGAGCTTAGTGCAGCACTGATCTACACTATATGTTGTATAAAATATTGTACTATATGTGTAATATTACACTTCTGAGCTTAGTGCAGCACTGATCTACACTATATGTTGTATAAAATATTGTACTATATGCGTAATATTACACTTCTGAGCTTAGTGCAGCACTGATCTACACTATATGTTGTATAAAATATTGTACTATATGCTGTAATATTACACTTCTGAGCTTAGTGCAGCACTGATCTACACTATATGTTGTATAAAATATTGTACTATATGCTGTAATATTACACTTCTGAGCTTAGTGCAGCACTGATCTACACTATATGTTGTATAAAATATTGTACTATATGCTGTAATATTACACTTCTGAGCTTAGTGCAGCACTGATCTACACTATATGTTGTATAAAATATTGTACTATATGCGTAATATTACACTTCTGAGCTTAGTGCAGCACTGATCTACACTATATGTTGTATAAAATATTGTACTATATGTGTAATATTACACTTCTGAGCTTAGTGCAGCACTGATCTACACTATATGTTGTATAAAATATTGTACTATATGTCGTAATATTACACTTCTGAGCTTAGTGCAGCACTGATCTACACTATATGTTGTATAAAATATTGTACTATATGTGTAATATTACACTTCTGAGCTTAGTGCAGCACTGATCTACACTATATGTTGTATAAAATATTGTACTATATGTGTAATATTACACTTCTGAGCTTAGTGCAGCACTGATCTACACTATATGTGTATAAAATATTGTACTATATGCGTAATATTACACTTCTGAGCTTGCAGCACCGATCTACACTATATGTTGTATAAAATATTGTACTATATGTAATATTACACTTCTGGTTACTGCAGCACTGATCTACACTATATGTTGTATAAAATATTGTACTATATGCGTAATATTACACTTCTGAGCTTAGTGCAGCACTGATCTACACTATATGTTGTATAAAATATTGTACTATATGCGTAATATTACACTTCTGAGCTTAGTGCAGCACTGATCTACACTATATGTTGTATAAAATATTGTACTATATGCGTAATATTACACTTCTGAGCTTAGTGCAGCACTGATCTACACTATATGTTGTATAAAATATTGTACTATATGCGTAATATTACACTTCTGAGCTTAGTGCAGCACTGATGTACACTATATGTTGTATAAAATATTGTACTATATGCGTAATATTACACTTCTGAGCTTAGTGCAGCACTGATCTACACTATATGTTGTATAAAATATTGTACTATATGCGTAATATTACACTTCTGAGCTTAGTGCAGCACTGATCTACACTATATGTTGTATAAAATATTGTACTATATGCGTAATATTACACTTCTGAGCTTAGTGCAGCACTGATCTACACTATATGTTGTATAAAAATATTGTACTATATGCGTAATATTACACTTCTGAGCTTAGTGCAAGCACTGATCTACACTATATGTTGTATAAAATATTGTACTATATGAGTAATATTACACTTCTGAGCTTAGTGCAGCACTGATCTTCACTATATGTTGTATTAAAATATTGTACTATATGCGTAATATTACACTTCTGAGCTTAGCTGCAGCACTGATCTCCACTATATGTTGTATAAAATATTGTACTATATGCAGTCATATTACACTTCTGTGCTTAGTGCAGCACTGATTACATATATGATGTATAAAATATTGTACTATATGCGTAATATTCACTTCTGAGCTTAGTGCAGCATGATCTACATATATGTTGTATAAAATATTTGTCTATATGCGTAATATTACCACCTTCTGAGCTTAATGCAGCACTGATCTACACTATATGTTGTATAAAATATTGTACTATATGCGTAATATTACCACTTCTGAGCTTAGTGCAGCACTGATCTACACTATATGTTGTATAAAACTATTGTACTATATGTGTAATATCTACACTTCTGAGCTTTAGTGCAGCACTGATCTACACCTATATGTTGTATAAAATATTGTACTATATGCGTAATATTACACTTCTGAGCTTAGTGCAGCACTGATCTACACTATATGTTGTATAAAATATTGTACTATATGCGTAATATTACACTTCTGAGCTTAGTGCAGCACTGATCTACACTATATGTTGTATAAAATATTGTACTATATGTGTAATATTACACTTCTGAGCTTAGTGCAGCACTGATCTACACTATATGTTGTATAAAATATTGTACTATATGCTGTAATATTACACTTCTGAGCTTAGTGCAGCACTGTTCTACACTATATGTTGTATAAAATATTGTACTATATGCTGTAATATTACACTTCTGAGCTTAGTGCAGCACTGATCTACACTATATGTTGTATAAAATATTGTACTATATGTGTAATATTACACTTCTGAGCTACTGCAGCACTGATCTACACTATATGTTGTATAAAATATTGTACTATATGCTGTAATATTACACTTCTGAGCTTAGTGCAGCACTGATCTACACTATATGTTGTATAAAATATTGTACTATATGCGTAATATTACACTTCTGAGCTTAGTGCAGCACTGATCTACACTATATGTTGTATAAAATATTGCTACTATATGTGTATATTACACTTCCGAGCATACTGCAGCACTGATCTACACTATATGATGCTATAAAATATTGTACTATATGTGTAATATTACACTTCTGAGCTTTAGTGCAGCACTGATCTACACTATATGTTGTATAAAATATTGTACTATATGTGTAATATTACACTTCTGAGCTTAGCTGCAGCACTGATCTACACTATATGTTGTATAAAATATTGTACTATATGCGTAATTATTACACTTCTGAGCTTAGTGCAGCACTGATCTACACTATATGTTGGTATAAAATATTGTACTATATGCGTATATTACACTTCTGAGCTTAGTGCAGCACTGATCTACACTATATGTTGTATAAAATACTTGTACTATATGTGTCTATACTTACACTTCTGAGCTTAGTGCAGCACTGATCTACACTATATGTTGTATAAAATATTGTACTATATGCGTAATATTACACTTCTGAGGCTTTAGTGCAGCCACTGATCCTACACTATATGTGTATAAAATATTGTACTATATGCGTAATATTACACTTCTGAGCTTAGTGCAGCACTGATCTACACTATATGTTGTATAAAATATTGTACTATATGACGTAATATTACACTTCTGAGCTTAATGCAGCACTGATCTACACTATATGTTGTATAAAATATTGTACTATATGCGTAATATTACACTTCTGAGCTTAGTGCAGCACTGATCTACACTATATGTTGTATAAAATATTGTACTATATGTGTAATATTACACTTCTGAGCTTAGTGCAGCACTGATCTACACTATATGTTGTATAAAAATAATGTACTATATGCGTAAATATTACACTTCTGAGCTTAGTGCAGCACTGATCTACACTATATGTTGTATAAAATATTGTACTATATGCGTAATATTACACTTCTGAGCTTAGTGCAGCACTGATCTACACTATATGTTGTATAAAATATTGTACTATATGTCGTAATATTACACTTCTGAGCTTAGTGCAGCACTGATCTACACTATATGTTGTATAAAATATTGTACTATATGCGTAATATTACACTTCTGAGCTTAGTGCAGCACTGATCTACACTATATGTTGTATAAATATTGTACTATATGCGTAATATTACACTTCTGAGCTTAGTGCAGCACTGATCTACACTATATGTTGTATAAAATATTGTACTATATGCGTAATATTACACTTCTGAGCTTAGTGCAGCACTGATCTACACTATATGGTTGTATAAAATATTGTACTATATGCTGTAATATTACACTTCTGAGCTTACTGCAGCACCGATCTACACTATATGTTGTATAAAATATTGTACTATATGCGTAATATTACACTTCTGAGCTTAGTGCAGCACTGATCTACACTATATGTTGTATAAAATATTGTACTATATGCGTAATATTACACTTCTGAGCTTAGTGCAGCACTGATCTACACTATATGTTGTATAAAATATTGTACTATATGTGTAATATTACACTTCTGAGCTTAGTGCAGCACTGATCTACACTATATGTTGTATAAAATATTGTACTATATGCGTAATATTACACTTCTGAGCTTAGTGCAGCACTGATCTACACTATATGTTGTATAAAATATTGTACTATATGTGTAATATTACACTTCTGAGCTTAGTGCAGCACTGATCTACACTATATGTTGTATAAAATATTGTACTATATGTGTAATATTACACTTCTGAGCTTATTGCAGCACTGATCTACACTATATGTTGTATAAAATATTGTACTATATGTGTAATATTACACTTCTGAGCTTAGTGCAGCACTGATCTACACTATATGTTGTATAAAATATTGTACTATATGCTGTAATATTACACTTCTGAGCTTACTGCAGCACCGATCTACACTATATGTTGTATAAAATATTGTACTATATGCTGTAATATTACACTTCTGAGCTTACTGCAGCACTGATCTACACTATATGTTGTATAAAATATTGTACTATATGCTGTAATATTACACTTCTGAGCTTACTGCAGCACCGATCTACACTATATGTTGTATAAAATATTGTACTATATGCGTAATATTACACTTCTGAGCTTAGTGCAGCACTGATCTACACTATATGTTGTATAAAATATTGTACTATATGTGTAATATTACACTTCTGAGCTTAGTGCAGCACTGATCTACACTATATGTTGTATAAAATATTGTACTATATGCGTAATATTACACTTCTGAGCTTACTGCAGCACTGATCTACACTATATGTTGTATAAAATATTGTACTATATGTGTAATATTACACTTCTGAGCTTAGTGCAGCACTGATCTACACTATATGTTGTATAAAATATTGTACTATATGCGTAATATTACACTTCTGAGCTTACTGCAGCACTGATCTACACTATATGATGTATAAAATATTGTACTATATGCGTAATATTACACTTCTGAGCTTAGTGCAGCACTGATCTACACTATATGTTGTATAAAATATTGTACTATATGCGTAATATTACACTTCTGAGCTTACTGCAGCACCGATCTACACTATATGTTGTATAAAATATTGTACTATATGCGTAATATTACACTTCTGAGCTTAGTGCAGCACTGATCTACACTATATGTTGTATAAAATATTGTACTATATGCGTAATATTACACTTCTGAGCTTAGTGCAGCACTGATCTACACTATATGTTGTATAAAATATTGTACTATATGTGTAATATTACACTTCTGAGCTTAGTGCAGCACTGATCTACACTATATGTTGTATAAAATATTGTACTATATGCGTAATATTACACTTCTGAGCTTAGTGCAGCACTGATCTACACTATATGTTGTATAAAATATTGTACTATATGTGTAATATTACACTTCTGAGCTTAGTGCAGCACTGATCTACACTATATGTTGTAAAAAATATTGTACTATATGCGTAATATTACACTTCTGAGCTTAGTGCAGCACTGATCTACACTATATGTTGTATAAAATATTGTACTATATGCGTAATATTACACTTCTGAGCTTAGTGCAGCACTGATCTACACTATATGTTGTATAAAATATTGTACTATATGTGTAATATTACACTTCTGAGCTTAGTGCAGCACTGATCTACACTATATGTTGTATAAAATATTGTACTATATGCGTAATATTACACTTCTGAGCTTAGTGCAGCACTGATCTACACTATATGTTGTATAAAATATTGTACTATATGCGTAATATTACACTTCTGAGCTTAGTGCAGCACTGATCTACACTATATGTTGTATAAAATATTGTACTATATGTGTAATATTACACTTCTGAGCTTAGTGCAGCACTGATCTACACTATATGTTGTATAAAATATTGTACTATATGTGTAATATTACACTTCTGAGCTTAGTGCAGCACTGATCTACACTATATGTTGTATAAAATATTGTACTATATGCGTAATATTACACTTCTGAGCTTAGTGCAGCACTGATCTACACTATATGTTGTATAAAATATTGTACTATGTGCGTAATATTACACTTCTGAGCTTAGTGCAGCACTGATCTACACTATATGATGCATAAAATATTGTACTATATGTGTAATATTACACTTCTGAGCTTTAATGCAGCACTGATCTACACTATATGTTGTATAAAATATTGTAATATATGTGTAATATTACACTTCTGAGCTTAGTGCAGCACTGATCTACACTATATGTTGTATAAAATATTGTACTATATGCTGTAATATTACACTTCTGAGCTTAGTGCAGCACTGATCTACACTATATGTTGTATAAAATATTGTACTATATGTGTAATATTACACTTCTGAGCTTACTGCAGCACCGATCTACACTATATGTTGTATAAAATATTGTACTATATGTGTAATATTACACTTCTGAGCTTAGTGCAGCACTGATCTACACTATATGTTGTATAAAATATTGTACTATATGTGTAATATTACACTTCTGAGCTTACTGCAGCACCGATCTACACTATATGTTGTATAAAATATTGTACTATATGTGTAATATTACACTTCTGAGCTTAGTGCAGCACTGATCTACACTATATGTTGTATAAAATATTGTACTATATGCTGTAATATTACACTTCTGAGCTTAGTGCAGCACTGATCTACACTATATGTTGTATAAAATATTGTACTATATGCGTAATATTACACTTCTGAGCTTAGTGCAGCACTGATCTACACTATATGTTGTATAAAATATTGTACTATATGCGTAATATTACACTTCTGAGCTTAGTGCAGCACTGATCTACACTATATGTTGTATAAAATATTGTACTATATGTGTAATATTACACTTCTGAGCTTAGTGCAGCACTGATCTACACTATATGTTGTATAAAATATTGTACTATATGCGTAATATTACACTTCTGAGCTTAGTGCAGCACTGATCTACACTATATGTTGTATAAAATATTGTACTATATGTGTAATATTACACTTCTGAGCTTAGTGCAGCACTGATCTACACTATATGTTGTATAAAATATTGTACTATATGTGTAATATTACACTTCTGAGCTTACTGCAGCACTGATCTACACTATATGTTGTATAAAATATTGTACTATATGTGTAATATTACACTTCTGAGCTTAGTGCAGCACTGATCTACACTATATGTTGTATAAAATATTGTACTATATGTGTAATATTACACTTCTGAGCTTAGTGCAGCACTGATCTACACTATATGTTGTATAAAATATTGTACTATATGCTGTAATATTACACTTCTGAGCTTAGTGCAGCACTGATCTACACTATATGTTGTATAAAATATTGTACTATATGCGTAATATTACACTTCTGAGCTTAGTGCAGCACTGATCTACACTATATGTTGTATAAAATATTGTACTATATGTGTAATATTACACTTCTGAGCTTAGTGCAGCACTGATCTACACTATATGTTGTATAAAATATTGTACTATATGCGTAATATTACACTTCTGAGCTTAGTGCAGCACCGATCTACACTATATGTTGTATAAAATATTGTACTATATGCGTAATATTACACTTCTGAGCTTACTGCAGCACCGATCTACACTATATGTTGTATAAAATATTGTACTATATGCGTAATGTTACACTTCTGAGCTTACTGCAGCACTGATCTACACTATATGTTGTATAAAATATTGTACTATATGCGTAATATTACACTTCTGAGCTTAGTGCAGCACTGATCTACACTATATGTTGTATAAAATATTGTACTATATGCGTAATATTACACTTCTGAGCTTACTGCAGCACTGATCTACACTATATGTTGTATAAAATATTGTACTATATGTGTAATGTTACACTTCTGAGCTTAGTGCAGCACTGATCTACACTATATGTTGTATAAAATATTGTACTATATGTGTAATATTACACTTCTGAGCTTAGTGCAGCACTGATCTACACTATATGATGTATAAAATATTGTACTATATGCGTAATATTACACTTCTGAGCTTATTGCAGCACTGATCTACACTATATGTTGTATAAAATATTGTACTATATGCGTAATATTACACTTCTGAGCTTAGTGCAGCACTGATCTACACTATATGTTGTATAAAATATTGTACTATATGCGTAATATTACACTTCTGAGCTTAGTGCAGCAGTAAATGAACCTCAAGGTGCAAACTCTGTCTCATAAAAACAAACTGATCCTGTAATGACTGCTCACAGATGGTATTGGATTACTGTGGCACTACCCATTACATTATTATGTATTTATAAAGTGGCAAAAAATGTATACAGCACCACATATTGTGCCAGATTATGAGTAGAGCACTATTTAGCGCTTTCACTAGAACGCTAATTGTGCATAAAAGTAAACTTTTTGCACAAGTTGGGTTGTACTCGTATTAGAGTTGAAAGTAAAATGTTATCGCGCTCACCTGATGAGCGCAAATAGCCGAACTTAGACTATTGTGTGTGATAACCTATTCCCCCATAGAAGTCAAGAGAGAAAAAAAAGTGGGGAAAAAACACCCTACTCGTGCGCAAACCAGATTGCAGAATATGTTCTATTTAGTCATAAATAAATATTGTCATTTTTATAACATTGGAATGTGAAATATTTACAGTAAATAGATAGTTAAACACTTTATTAAATATGAATATTACAGAAATATGTTTTTGTCTACTTAAAGTGATGGTAAATTTTCCAAAACTGCTAAACTTATTTGGAAAGGTCTTCTCCTAACTCGCATATCGATATGCGTATTTATTACTTAAGTCATCTGTACACTAATAAATCTAATTTTATTTATGCTACATTACGTCATTGAATGCAGCCTCTCTCCTCGATTTTTCATGTGGGATATTTGAGTGGCAGTTCTTCTAGCCAATCAGAGTATCACCATGAGCCCCATGTTAATTGATCACAGCACGCTCCTGTGCTTGGAATTCTGCGATCAACTTGATATTTGCATGCGCAACTCCTTACACTATTTGCACAACTTAATCACTGTTACTGTTGCGCAAATAGCGTAAGCAGTTGCGCATGCGAATATTAAGTTGATCTCAGAGTTCCAAGCATGGGAGCGTGCTGTGATCGCGTTTACTTTCAACTTGTAATACCAGTTCAATCTAACATGAGCGCAAGCAAATGCGAAAACCCAATATCGCTTGCACGAAAATGCTTGTACTCCACTCGTAATCTGGTCCATTGTGTGTTACAAGGATAAGATTAACAATACAAGCAAAGGAGATTCCCACCCTTTAGCAACAGTGATCGCAAGTGCAACTTTTTACAAAATACACCTCAGACAATGGTACTTACTATAGTTACAGACTCACTAAAAATGTGTGAAATATTCATAGTAGATAATTATCAATATGAGAATCCAAATATTTTATCCCCCCCTCAAAAAGTGTTTCTGATTATTCATAGCCCAACGCCAGTTCCTCAGCCAATGGGGCATAAGTATCAAGCTCCGAATGGAAGCTTGATACAGCAGTTATGAAGCAGCGGTCACAAAGACCGCTGCTCCATAACCTGTCCGCCTGCATCGCCGGAAATCAACCTGATGGAGTACGATCGGGTTGATTGACACCCCCCTGCTGGTGGCCGATTGGCCGTGATTCTGCAGGGGGCGGCGTTGCACCAGAAGCTCTTGTGAGCTGCTGGTGCAATGCTGAATACTGTGAGCGTATTGCTTGCCGTATTCAGCAAGCAATGGCGGACCTGATCTGCAGTGTTGGATCAGGTCTGCCAGACCTTGATAACTATAGGCCAATATCTTTACACACATTATTACTCAGGAAAAACATTCCAGGTCTGTGCTACATATAGATGACAAGTGGTATTAACTAATAGTATAACTAAAAAGCAGCTAATCCAATTACAGTTTGTGAGGACGGAGCTTCTGGGGTAACCATTGCTCTATAATGTGCCTGTACACAGACTGATATATGGACTAGTCCTTAACCACAATATCAAATCAATGTGTCACAATAATACCACATTATATGCCATGAATGCCATATGTATAGTAGAGTGAATTATACTGTTTATTGCTCACTCCTCAGGCACTTTACAAACAGCCTAACATTTGCACCTTTAATCACTGGATAAATCCTACATTCTCCAATGCCTACTATACTGTGAATCGGTTCTACTCCCGGACTAGAAGCTACGTGGATCTACAGGGCCCCGCAGGGGACCTGGCTTGTGGACAAACTTACGGAGTCAGGGTGCGATATGTGCTAGGCAAAGAAGCAACAAGAGATGGAGTGAGCATAGTCAGATTCTACTATCAGGTGAGTAACACAGGAGCTTAGGTAAGTGGGAGAATAACCTTAGGCAGGAAGAGTGAGGAATAAAGAGAGGCCTTGAGAGACTTTCACAGGTTCAGATTGGGAGTAAATTGTGATTTAACAGGCAGTAAAAAACACTTTAGCCAGTTCTGGGGTGATGTCTAAGTATAATAGTATGAGAAAATAATGTACAACCCCTAATTCCGAAAAAGTTGGGACAGTGTGGAAAATGAAAAAAAAAATACAAATAATAATTTGAAAATTCAATTCAGTACTATAATAAAAAAAACACATCATTAACACATGATTTGATGTTTTACTTGAATTTAAAGTATTTTTGAAAGCATACACTAATTTCAAATCTGATGACTACAACACTTCCAAAAAAGTTGGGACTGTTTACCACTGTGTAACATCACCTTTTATTTTAATAACACTTATTAAGCATTTGGGAACTAAAAAAAACAGTTGGTTAAGTTTAGCAAGCAGAATTTTCCCCCATTCATCCATTATGCATGTCTTCACCTGTACGGGACCTTCGTTGTCTTATTTTGCGCTTCATAATGCGTCACACATTCTCAATCTGAGAAAGGTCAGGAATGCAGGCTGACCATGCTAGAACCTGTACTCTCTGCTTATGCAACCATGCGCTTGTAATCCGGGCAGAAAGCCGTTTGGCGTTGTCCTGCTGGAAAATACATAAACGTCTCTGGAAAAGACAACATCTGGATGGCAGCATATGTTGCTCATAAATGTATACGTATCTTTCTGTATTACAGATGTGCAAGTTACCCATGCCATGGGCACTGACCCACTCCCATACGATGACAGATGTTAGCTTTTGGACCTGATGTTGATAACAACTTGGATGGTCCTTTTCCTCTTTGGCCCGGAGAACACAACGGCTGTTTTTTCCAAATATTATTTAAAATGTTGACTAATCACACCACAAAACACAAGTCCACTGTGCTACTGTCCATCTCAGTTAAGACTGAGCCAAAAAAAGTTGTTGGCGCTTCTGGACAGTGTTGATGTATGGCCTCTGCTTTGCATAGTAAAGCCTTAACTTGCATCTGTAGATGCAGCGTCGAATCGTGCTGACTGACAAAGGTTTACCAAAGTATTCCCGAGCCCATGTCAGGATATCTATTACAGACTCATGACGGTTTTGAGACAGCGACGTCTGAAGGATCAGAGATCACGCACATTCAGAAGTGGTTTTCAGCCTTGCCCTTTACGCAAAGAGATTTAACCAGATTTCTTGAATCTTTTAATTATATTGTTCACTGTAGAAGGTGAAATGCCCAAAATCCTACCGATTTGTCTTTGGGGAATGTTGTTCTCAAAGTGTTGGATAATTCGCTGACGCATCTGTTGGCAGATTGGTGAGCCTCGACCCATCCTTGCTCTTAAAGGACTAGGCTTTTTTGGAGGCTCTTTATATACTCTAATTACACGATAGCCTCACCTGTTTCACATCACCTTCTTATTTCAGCTTGTCACATCGCTATTATTTCTAAACTGCCCCTGTCCCAATGTCCCAACTTTTTTGGAACGTGTTGCAGCCATCAGATTTGAAAAGAGTGTCTATTTTCAAAACTACATTAAATTCACAAAGTAAAACATCAGATAATTTGTTAAAGTGTTTTTAATATAGTACAGTATAGTTTAGGAGGATTACAATTTTCAAATTACACTTTTTTTTGGCATTTTACATACTGTCACAACTTTTTTGGAATGGGGTTTGTATAATGCTACTTTTCTAACAGTAATAGTATTAATTGACTGACTTGTCTAACAGTAATAGTGTTTAGTGACTGACTTGTCTAACAGTAATAGTGTTTAGTGACTGACTTGTCTAGCAGTAATAGTGTTTAGTGACTGACATGTTTACACCTAACACCCTAACATGAACGCTGAGTCTAAACACCCCTAATCTTACACTTATTAACCTCTAATCTGCCGCCCCCAACATTGTCGCCACCTACATTATATTTTTTAACCCCTAATCTACTGCTCCGGACATCG
This sequence comes from Bombina bombina, assembly GCF_027579735.1. Lineage (NCBI taxonomy): Eukaryota > Metazoa > Chordata > Amphibia > Anura > Bombinatoridae > Bombina > Bombina bombina. The sequence continues at coordinate 266,589,866 of NC_069507.1, read as the reverse complement.
CCGACACTATAATAAACGTATTAACTCCTAAACCGCGCACTCCCGCCTCGCAAACGTTAGTAAAATATAATTAAACCCCTAATCTGCCGTCCCTAACATTGCCGCCACTTACCTACATTTATTAACCCCTAATCTGCCGCAACTATACTAAATGTATTAGCCCCTAAACCTAAAGTCTAACCCTTACCCTAACACCCCCTAACTTAAATATAATTACAATAAATCTAAATAAAAATTTATATTATGACCTAAATAATACCTATTTAAAACTAAATAATTACCTGTAAAATAAACCCTAAGCTAGCTACAATATAACTAATAGTTACATTGTAGCTATCTTAGGGTTTATTTTTATTTTACCGGCAAGTTTGAATTTATTTTAACTAGGTAGAATAGTTAGTAAATAGTTATTAACTATTTAATAACTACCTAGCTAAAAGAAATACAAAAGTACCTGTAAAATAAAACCTAACCTAAGTTACACTAACACCTAACACTACACTAGAATTAAATAAATGACCTAAATTAAATACAATTAAATAAGTTAAATACAATTAGCTAAAGTACAAAAAAAAAACTAAATTACAGAAAATAAAAAACAAATTACAGATCTCTAAACTAATTACACCTAATCTAATAGCCCTATCAAAATAGCCCCCCCCCCCCCCAATAAAAAAAAAGCTAGCCTAAACTAAACTATTAATAGCCCTTAAAAGGGCCTTTTGCTGGGCATTGCCCCAAAGTAATCAGCTCTTTTACCTGTAAAAAATAAATACAAACACCCCCCAACAGTAAAATCCACCACCCACACAACAAACCTCCCAAATAAAAACCTAACTAAAAAAACCTAAGCTCCCCATTGCCCTGAAAAGGGCATTTGGATGGGCATTGCCCTTAAAAGGGCAGTTAGCTCTTTTGCGGCCCAAAGCCCTAATCTAAAAATAAAACCCACCCAATACACCCTTAAAAAAACCTAACACTAACCCCCTGAAGATCGACTTACTGTTCTGAAGACCGGACATAGATCCTCAAGGAAGCGGCAGAAGTCTTCATCCAACTGGGCCGAAGTCCTCAACGAAGCTGGGAGAAGTCTTCATCCAAGCCAGGCGAAGTGGTCCTCCAGACGGGCAGAAGTCTTCATCCAGACGGCATCTTCTATCTTCATCCGGCATCTTCTATCTTCATCCATCCGACGCAGAGTGGCTCCATCTTCAAGACATCCGACGTGGAGCATCCTCTTCATCCGGAGTCTTCTTACTGAATGAAGGTACCTTTAAGTGATGTCATCCAAGATGGCATCCCTTAGATTCCGATTGGCTGATATAATTCTATCAGCCAATCGGAATTAAGGTAGAAAAAATCCTATTGGCTGATGCAATCAGCCAATAGGATTGAAGTTCAATCCTATTGGCTGATCCAATTAGCCAATAGGATTGAGCTCGCATTCTATTGGCTGATTGGAACAGCCAATAAAATGCAAGCTAAATCCTATTGGCTGATTGCATCAGCCAATAGGATTGAACTTCAAACCTATTGGCTGATTGCATCAGCCAATAGGATTTTTTCAACCTTAATTCCTATTGGCTGATAGAATTCTATCAGCCATTCGGAATCTAAGGGACGCCATCTTGGATGATGTCACTTAAAGGTACCTTCATTCAGTAAGAAGATTCTGGATGAAGAGGATGCTCCACGTCGGATGTCTTGAAGATGGAGCCGCTCCGTGTCGAATGGATGAAGATAGAAGATGCCGTCTGGATGAAAACTTCTGCCCGTCTGGAGGACCACTTCGCCCGGCTTGGATGAAGACTTCTCCCGGCTTCGCTGAGGACTTCGGCCCGGTTGGATGAAGACTTCTGCTGCTTCCTTGAGGATGGATGTCCGGTCTTAAGAACAGTAAGTCGATCTTCAGGGGGTTAGTGTTAGGTTTATTTGTGGGTGTATTGGGTTGGTTTTATTTTTATGTTAGGGCTTTGGGCTGCAAAATAGTTAACTGCCCTTTTAAGGGCAATGCCCATCCAAATGCATTTTTCAGGGCAATGGGGAGCTTAGGTTTTTTTAGATAGTATTTTATTTGGGGGGTTGGTTGTGTGGGTGGTGGGTTTTACTGTTGAGGGGGTGTTTGTATTTATTTTTTACAGGTAAAAGAGCTGATTACTTTGGGGTAAAGCCCCGCAAAAGGCCCTTTTAAGGGCTATTGATAGTTTAGTTTAGGCTAGGGTTTTTTTTTTATTTTGGGGGGGGGCTTTTTTATTTTGATAGGGCTATTAGATTAGGTATAATTAGTTTAAAGATCTGTAATTTGCTTTTTATTTTCTGTAATTTTGTGTTTGTTTTTTTTTGTACTTTAGCTAATTGTATTTAATTTATTTAATTGTATTTCATTTATGTAAATTATTTAATTGTAGTGTAGTGTTAGGTGCTAGTGTAACTTAGGTTAGGTTTTATTTTATAGGTACATTTGTATTTATTTTAGCTAGGTAGTTATTAAATAGTTAATAACTATTTAATAACTATTCTTCCTAATTAAAATAAATACAAACTTGCCTGTAAAATAAAAATAAAACTCTAAACTAGCTACAATGTAACTATTAGTTATATTGTAGCTAGCTTAGGGTTTATTTTACATTTAAGTATTTAGTTTTAAATAGGAATTATTTAGCTCATAATATTAATTTTTATTTAGATTTATTGTAATTATATTTAAGTTAGGGGGTGTTAGGGTTAGGGTTAGACTTAAGTTTAGGGGTTAATACATTTAGTATAGTGGTGGCGACATTGGGGGCGGCAGATTAGGGGTTAATAATATTTAACTAATGTTTGCGAGATGGGAGTGCGCGGTTTAGGGGTTAATATGTTTATTACAGTGTCGGCGATGTCCGGAGCGGTAGATTAGGGGTTAAAAAATATAATGTAGGTGGCGACGATGTCAGGGGCGGCAGATTAGGGGTTAATAAGTATAATACAGGTGTCGGCGATGTCGGGGCGGCAGATTAGGGGTTAATAAGTGTAAGATTAGGAGTGTTTAGACTCGGGGTTCATGTTAGGGTGTTAGGTGTAAACATACATTTTATTTCCCCATAGGAATCAATGGGGCTGCGTTACTGAATTTTACGCTGCTTTTTTGCAGGTGTTAGACTTTTTCTCAGCCAGCTCTCTTCTTTGATTCCTATGGGGAAATCGTGCATGAGCACATACAACCAGCTCACTGCTGATTTAAGCAGCGCTGGTATTGAAGTGCGGTAAGGAGCACAATTTTGCTCAACGCTCACTTCTTGTCTTTTAACGCCGGGTTTGTAAAAACCTGTAATACCAGTGCTGCAGGTAAGTGAGCGGTGAGAAAAAAAAACTGCTCGTTAGCACCGCACAGCTTCTAACGCAAAACACGTAATCTGGCCGATACTGTTTCATGACTGGTTTGTCTAACAGTAACAGTGTTTTAATGACTGACATGTCTAACAGTAATAGTGATTTGTTACTAACTTGTCTAACAGTAATAGTGTTTTAGTGACTTACTTGTCTAACAGTAATAGTATTTTGTGACTGACTTGTCTATCAGTAATAGTGTTTAGTGACTTACTTGTCTATCAGTAATAGTGTTTAGTGACTGACTTGTCTATCAGTAATAGTGTTTAGTGACTTACTTGTCTATCAGTAATAGTGTTTAGTGACTGACTTGTCTATCAGTAATAGTGTTTTGTGACTGACTTGTCTAATAGTAATAGTGTTTTAGTGACTGACTTGTCTATCAGTAACAGTGTTTTATGACTGACTTGTCTATCAGTAATAGTGTTTAGTGACTGACTTGTCTATCAGTAACAGTGTTTTATGACTGACTTGTCTATCAGTAATAGTGTTTAGTGACTGACTTGTCTATCAGTAACAGTGTTTTATGACTGACTTGTCTATCAGTAACAGTGTTTTAGTGACTTACTTGTCTAACGGTAATAGTGATTTGTGACTGACTTGTCTATCAGTAACAGTGTTTTAGTGACTTACTTGTCTAACGGTAATAGTGATTTGTGACTGACTTGTCTATCAGTAACAGTGTTTTAGTGACTTACTTGTCTAATAGTAATAAGGCTAGATTACGAGTTTTTGTCGTTAAGGCTGTGCGGTGCTAACGCTCCTTTTTTTCTCACAGCTCACTTAAGACAACGCTGGTATTACGAGTTTTCTGCAAGCTGGCGTTAGCCTCAGAAAAGTGAGCGTTGAGCAAAATTTAGCTCCACATCTCACCTCAATACCAGCGCTGCTTACGGTAGCGGTGAGCTGGCTAAACGTGCTCGTGCACAATTTCCCCATAGGAAACAATGGGGCTGAGATGGCTGAAAAAAAACCTAACACCTGCAAAAAAGCAACATTCAGCTCTTAGCGCAGCCCCATTGATTCCTAAGGGGAAACACATTTTATGTCTACACCTAACACCCTAACACCCTAACATGAACCCCTAGTCTAAACACCCCTAATCTTACACTTATTAACCCCTAATCTGCCACCCCCGACATCGTCGCCACCGGAATTATATTATTAACCCGTAATCTGCCGCTCCAGACACCGCCGCCACCTACATTATACTTATTAACCCCTAATCTGCTGCCCCCAACATCGCCGAACCCTACATTTTATTTATTAACCCCTAATCTTCCGCCCCAATGTCGCCGCAACTATAATAAAGTTATTAACCCCTAAACCTAAGTCTAACCCTAACACCCCCCCAATTTAAATATAATTTAAAATAATCTAAATAAAATTACTACAATTAAATAAATTGTTCCTATTTAAAACTAAATACTTACCTATAAAATAAACCCTAAGCTAGCTACAATATAACTAATAGTTACATTGTATCTAACTTAGGGTTTATTTTTATTTTACAGGCAACTTTGTATTTATTTTAACTAGGTACAATAGTTATTAAATAGTTATTAATTATTTATTAACTACCTAGTTAAAATAAAAACAAATTTACCTGTAAAATAAAACCTAACCTAAATTACAATTACACCTAACACTACACTATAATTAAATTAATTACCTAAACTAACTACAATTAAATACAATTACAGAAAATAAACTAAAGTACAAAAAAACCACTAAATTACAGAAAATAAAAAAATAATTACAGGATTTTTAAACTAATTACAACTAATCTAATTCCCCTAATAAAATAATAATAATAAAAAAATAATAAAAATCCCTACACTATACTAAATTACAAATAGCCCTTAAAAGGGCTTTTTGCGGGGCATTGCCCCAAAGTAATCAGCTCTTTTACCTATAAAAAAAATACAATACCCCCCCAACATTAAAAAACACCACCCACACACCCAACCCTACTCTAAAACCCACCCAATCCCCCCTTAATAAAACCTAACACTAACCCCTTGAAGATCACCCTACCTTGAGACATCTTCACCCAGCCGGGCAGAAGTGGTCCTCCAGACGGGCAGAAGTCTTCATCCTATCCGGGCAGAAGAGGACCTCCGGATGGGCAGAAGTCTTCATCCAGACGGCATCTTCTACCTTCATCCATCCGGAGCAGAGCGGGTCCATCTTGAAGCCAACCGACGCGGAGCATCCTCTTCTTCCGACAACTCCCGACGAATGAAGGTTCCTTTAAATGACGTCATCCAAGATGGTGTCCCTTGAATTCTGATTGGCTGATAGAATTCTATCAGCCAATCGGATTTAAGGTAGGAAAAATCCTATTGGCTGATGCAATCAGCCAATAGAATTGAAGTTCAATCCTATTGGCTGATCCAATCAGCCAATCGGATTGAGCTTGCATTCTATTGGCTGTTCCAATCAGCCAATAGAATGCAAACTCAATTCTATTGGCTAATTGCATCAGCCAATAGGATTTTTCCTACCTTAATTCCAATTGGCTGATAGAATCCTATTCTTTTCATACTTTAGTTTATTTAATTTAATTGTACTTAATTGTAGTTAATTTAGGGAATTAATTTAATTATAGTGTAGTGTTAGGTGTAATTATAACTTAGGTTAGGTTTTATTTTACAGGTAAATTTGTACTTATTTTAACTAGGAAGTTATTAAATAGTTAATAACTATTTAATAACTATTGTACCTAGTTAAAATAAATACAAAGTTGCCTGTAAAATACAAATAAACCCTAAGCTAGATACAATGTAACTATTAGTTATATTGTAGCTAGCTTAGGGTTTATTTTATAAGTATTTAGTTTTAAATAGGAATAATTTATTTAATTGTAGTAATTTTATTTATATTTATTTAAATTATATTTAAGTTAGAGGGGTGTTAGGGTTAGGGTTAGACTTAGATTTAGGGGTTAATACATTTAATATAGTGGCGGCGACGTTGGGGGCGGCAGATTAGGGGTTAATAAATGTAGGTAGGTGTCGGCGATGTTAGGGACGGCAGATTAGGGGTTAATAATATTTAACTAGTGTTTGCGAGGCAGGAGTGCGGCGGTTTAGGGGTTAATATATTTATTAATGCGGCGGCGATGTCCGGTCGGCAGATTAGGTGTTAAAAAATTTATTTAAGTGTTTGCGATGTGGGGGGCCTCGGTTTAGGGGTTAATAGGTAGATTATGGGTGTTAGTGTACTTTTTAGCACTTTAGTTAAGAGTTTTATGTTACGGCGTTAGCCCATAAAACTCTTAACTACTGACTTTTAAATGCGGTATCAGTCTTGACAGGAGAGGCTGTACCGCTCACTTTTTCCAACAATCGTAATACCGGCGTTAGGAAAATCCCATTGAAAAGATAGGATACGCAATTGATGTAAGGGGATTTGCGGTATGTTAAAATCGCCGAAAAAAAGTGAGCGGTACACCTGTACCTGTCACACTCGTAATACCAGCGGGCGTTAAAAAGCAGCATTGGGACCCCTCAACGCTGCTTTTTAAGGCTAACGCAAGACTTGTAATCTAGGCGATAGTGTTTTGTGACTGACTTGTCTATCAGTAATAGTGTTTTGTGACTGACTTGTCTATCAGTAATTGTGTTTTAGTGACTTACTTGTCTAATAGTAATAGTGTTTTGTGACTGACTTGTCTAATAGTAATAGTATTTTGTGACTGACATGTCAAACAGTAATAGTGTTTTGTGACTGACATGTCTAACAGTAATAGTATTTTGTGACTGACATGTCTAACAGTAATAGTGTTTTAGTGACTTACTTGTCTAATAGTAATAGTGTTTTGTGACTGACATGTCTAACAGTAATAGTGTTTTGTGACTGACTTGTCTAATAGTAATAGTGTTTTGTGACTGACTTGTCTAACAGTAATAGTGTTTTTTGACTGACTTATCTAACAGTAATAGTGTTTTGTGACTGACTTGTCTATCAGTAATAGTGTTTTGTGACTGACTTTTCTATCAGTTATAGTGTTTTAGTGACTTACTTGTCTAATAGTAATAGTGTTTTGTGACTGACTTGTCTAATAGTAATAGTGTTTTGTGACTGACTTGTCTATCAGTAATAGTGTTTTAGTGACTTACTTGTCTAATAGTAATAGTGTTTTGTGACTTACTTGTCTAATAGTAATAGTATTTTGTGACTGACTTGTCTAACAGTAATAGTGTTTTGTGACTGACTTATCTAACAGTAATAGTGTTTTGTGACTGACTTGTCTATCAGTAATAGTGTTTTAGTGACTTACTTGTCTAATAGTAATAGTGTTTTGTGACTGACTTGTCTAACAGTAATAGTGTTTTGTGACTGACTTGTCTAATAGTAATAGTGTTTTGTGACTGACTTGTCTAACAGTAATAGTGTTTTGTGACTGACTTGTCTAACAGTAATAGTGTTTTGTGACTGACTTGTCTAATAGTAATAGTGTTTTGTGACTGACTTGTCTAACAGTAATAGTGTTTTGTGACTGACTTGTCTAATAGTAATAGTGTTTTGTGACTGACTTGTCTAATAGTAATAGTGTTTTGTGACTGACTTGTCTAACAGTAATAGTGTTTTGTGACTGACTTGTCTAACAATAATAGAGTTTTGTGAGTAACTTCAGTTCTCTGATGATTTCTATTCCTTTGTTTTCTGTTACACAATAATAATTAGATCCTGGGATTAGGCTTGTGGTGGTGCAGAGATCAGCCGTTAATGAGATCCCATTTATTTCTCACAGATTATGGCAAAAGCCCAAATTCAACAGTATGGTGAACATCAAGTAGACCTGAGTAACTGTGAGTATTGACTCTTTGGGTCACAGAACATAACACATTAAGATCAGTGGCTCCAGGATCAGACTAGTGCCACGGTATTTTTGTGCCACGCTGATAGCTACACTTACTATTAAATGCCAGAGAGGTGGGCAAGGTATTGAAGTTATTTCTGCTGCTTGTAATAACTCTGTAACATTGTTATACGATTTGTAGTGAATGTGTAGTGCCTGACACTTATTAGCAATTCAAATGTTTGGTTGTTATTTGGGGAAAACTGATAATAGGAGTAAGTTAGAAAGTTGCTTAAAATTGCTGCTGTATCTGATTCATGAAAGAAAAAATGTGGGTTTCATATCCCTTTAAATATCCAGTAGCTATACATAACTAGAGCCACTAGTTCCATCCCACACAGACTTGTCACCAATAGGAATAAGGCAGGAATGTATAGCTAGTACTTCCGTATGCACGAAAAAGAGAGACAAGACCAGGTCCTTCTTGCAAATCAATGGTTTATTCTGTGTTAGACATGCAGGTTACCGGTCCATTTCCAACGATCTGGTGCGTTTCGCGCATGCGCACTTGAGCTTCATCAGAGATCTTCAGTATGCACAGTAGTAATACCCTCTTACAGAGAGCAAATATAAAGACAGTAATCTTACAGAGCGCATATGTAAAACTAGTCACATATCCCAGAGAAGAAAAACAGGGTTACAGAACACTGGGCTAGTTAGAGTGGGAAGTCAGGGAATGGAATATTACTGGAGGGACAGATCTCCTGCAGCCGGGACTATCCTGTAAAATACAGGACAGCTGGGATCTGTGATACTAAATATAGTATATATCCAGCATATATATCCAGTAAATCCATCTCACTAAACCCTCATTTCTTGCTGACTAATTCTCTTTTGCTGACTAATTCCTCTGTGTCAGACATACACCCCTTTATTCAGACTTTAGTACCTACCTTAAAGTTCTCTCTGAGTTAATTCAGAGTTGTTGGCAACTTAGAAGACAGAGTACCACAGCAGTAATTGGGAGTCGTTATCAGTTTTATTATGTGTACCTTGTCCAATCTATACAAAACGTAGACCTCACAGCCTTATTTGTGTACTTCCCAATTAAAGACCTAAGGGCACACTAACGGGTCATATTGTAAGGATATCTGAACTAGAGCACAGGTGAAATAATAAGCTAATCAGTAACCATGAATATTCCTGTTCTTTCCCAAGGTAATCATAAAATTCTGAACTGTTATTGTTCCCTAAGATCAGGTATTGAGAAACAATGCCTTATTTACATGCCGAGTACTGTACACTGGGTAATTATAGATGTTCTATTAAATAAATACATCAAATAAAGGTTATCCCCGGATATTTAGCTTTGCAGTTGCCCAAACGCACCTTCAGATATTATGGTCTAGAACTGGTCTTTTTGGAATGGTGTTACAGCTCCTGGGATCTACCTGCCTCCGGACTTGTACTCTTAAATATACAGATATCAAGAATTATCCCTTAGGTTTGCAACAAATTCTTTTGCTTCTTTTGGCAGCTCGTAAAGGTGAATTCTATCTCAATTTCACGGTAACTGCAAATCATGCTCCCAGTTTGGATTTTACTGTATACAGCCTGGTGGAAAATGAGGTCATCGCAGACACTGTTCATCTGTTAACAGATAAATGCTTCAAAGACCAGGTAAGCCAAATAATAATTAAACAAAGTAAAATGTTACATTAAGCAAAAAAGAAAATGTATTTAAAAGTTAACATGGTCAGAAAGTGTTGTCTAAAGCTGAAACTAAAGCCTTAAACATCTTTTCTGAGCTTTTGGAAAGTGCTGAAGGCTTCCTCAAATGCTTCTCACATCACTCTAGTATCAGTTATCAGTGGTCCTTTGGTTGCTGATTTTATTATCACTATGTAGGCATTGATGTTATATTGTACGGAAAACATTCATTTACATAGATTTGCAAGAACTAACACCTCTTCTAGGTACATTTGCAAACGGTTCTTGGCCAGTATTGTTAGATGTTTTGAGACAAAACACAAATGTTCTGTGTTGTTCTGTTTTTAGGTTTCTTTGAGTTTCTCACCAGATAAAGGAACCCCAGGGTCTAGTGTGCAGCTGAATCTTGCAGCTGGTATGAGGGGCATTTGCGCTATGAGGGTCATCGATTCCAGCGTCTCGCTTCTTTCTCAATATGAAGAGTTTACCGCTGAGAAGGTGAGTGAGGAACATTATTGCTTCTGTGTATTCAGTGATATCTGGCTATGCTTTCTAAGCTATTTCAGTTAATTTGAAGGAAAGATATTTGAATTAGCTAAGTTGTCAAAATGACATTATACAGAAGTTACTGAAAAACACTTTATTATAAAGTTTGGTACAGTTTGGTATAACAACATTCTTCATACAAATCATCTTCAGTCACACAGTCTAGCTTAAAGGGATATGAAACTCAATGTTTTTCTTTTACGATTCAGATAGAGCAATTTTAAACAACTTTCTAATTTACTCTTATTAAAGGGACAGTTAACACCAGAATTGTTGTTGTTTAAAAATGTAGATAATCCCTTTATTTCCCATTCCCCAGTTTTGCATAACCAACACAGTTATAATAATATATGTTTAACCTCTGTGATTACCTTGTACCTAAGCCTCTGCAAACTGCCCCCTTATTTCAGTTCTGTTGACAGACTTGCATTTTTAGGCAATCAGTGCTGACTCCTAGGAGCGTCACATGCCTGAGCTCAATGTTATCTATATGGAACACATGAACTAACGCCCTCTAGTTGTGAAAAACTGTAAAAAATGCTTTCAGATTAGAGGCGGTCTTCAAGGTCTAAGGCCTAGATTTGGAGTTCGGCGGTAAAAGGGCTGTTAACGCTCCGCGGGCTTTTTTCTGGCCGCACCATAAATTTAACTCTGGTATCGAGAGTTCAAACAAATGCTGCGTTAGGCTCCAAAAAAGGAGCGTAGAGCATTTTTACCGCAAATGCAACTCTCGATACCAGAGTTGCTTACGGACGCGGCCGGCCTCAAAAACGTGCTCGTGCACGATTCTCCCATAGGAAACAATGGGGCTGTTTGAGCTGAAAAAAAACCTAACACCTGCAAAAAAGCAGCGTTCAGCTCCTAACGCAGCCCCATTGTTTCCTATGGGGAAACACTTCCTACGTCTGCACCTAACACTCTAACATGTACCCCGAGTCTACACACCCCTAACCTTACACTTATTAACCCCTAATCTGCCGCCCCCGCTATCGATGACACCTGCATATTTTTTTTAACCCCTAATCTGCCGCTCCGTAAACCGCCGCAACCTACGTTATCCCTATGTACCCCTAATCTGCTGCCCTAACATCGCCGACCCCTATATTATATTTATTAACCCCTAATCTGCCCCCCTCAACGTCGCCGACACCTGCCTACACTTATTAACCCCTAATCTGCCGAGCGGACCTGAGCGCTACTACAATAAAGTTATTAACCCCTAATCCGCCTCACTAACCCTATCATAAATAGTATTAACCCCTAATCTGCCCTCCCTAACATCGCCGACACCTACCTTCAATTATTAACCCCTAATCTGCCGAGCGGACCTCACCGCTACTATAATAAATGTATTAACCCCTAAAGCTAAGTCTAACCCTAATACTAACACCCCCCTAAGTTAAATATAATTTACATCTAACGAAATAAATTAACTCTTATTAAATAACTTATTCCTATTTAAAGCTAAATACTTACCTGTAAAATAAATCCTAATATAGCTACAATATAAATTATAATGATATTATAGCTATTTTAGGATTAATATTTATTTTACAGGCAACTTTGTAATTATTTTAACCAGGTACAATAGCTATTAAATAGTTAAGAACTATTTAATAGTTACCTAGTTAAAATAATTACAAATTTACCTGTAAAATAAATCCTAACCTAAGATATAATTAAACCTAACACTACCCTATCAATAAAATAATTAAATAAACTACCTACAATTACCTACAATTAACCTAACACTACACTATCAATAAATTAATTAAACACAATTGCTACAAATAAATACAATTAAATAAACTAGCTAAAGTACAAAAAATAAAAAAGAACTAAGTTACAAAAAATAATAAAATATTTACAAACATAAGAAAAATATTACAACAATTTTAAACTAATTACACCTACTCTAAGCCCCCTAATAAAATAACAAAGCCCCCCAAAATAAAAAATTCCCTACCCTATTCTAAATTAAAAAAGTTACAAGCTCTTTTACCTTACCAGCCCTGAACAGGGCCCTTTGCGGGGCATGCCCCAAGGATTTCAGCTCTTTTGCCTGTAAAAAAAATACATACCATACCCCCCCCCAACATTACAACCCACCACCCACATACCCCTAATCTAACCCAAACCCCCCTTAAATAAACCTAACACTAAGCCCCTGAAGATCTTCCTACCTTGTCTTCACCATACCAGGTTCACCGATCCGTCCTGGCTCCAACATCTTCATCCAACCCAAGCGGGGGTTGGCGATCCATCATCCGGTGCTGAAGAGGTCCAGAAGAGGCTCCAAAGTCTTCCTCCTATCCGGCAAGAAGAGGACATCCGGACCGGCAAACATCTTCTCCAAGCGGCATCTTCAATCTTCTTCCATCCGGTGCGGAGCGGGTCCATCTTGAAGCAGGCGACGCGGATCCATCCTCTTCTTACGTTGTCTCCCGACGAATGACGGTTCCTTTAAGGGACGTCATCCAAGATGGCGTCCCTCGAATTCCGATTGGCTGATAGGATTCTATCAGCCAATCGGAATTAAGGTAGGCATTTTCTGATTGGCTGATGGAATCAGCCAATCAGAATCAAGTTCAATCCGATTGGCTGATCCAATCAGCCAATCAGATTGAGCTTGCATTCTATTGGCTGATCGGAACAGCCAATAGAATGCGAGCTCAATCTGATTGGCTGATTGGATCAGCCAATCGGATTGAACTTGATTCTGATTGGCTGATTCCATCAGCCAATCAGAAAATTCCTACCTTAATTCCGATTGGCTGATAGAATCCTATCAGCCAATCGGAATTCGAGGGACGCCATCTTGGATGACGTCCCTTAAAGGAACCGTCATTCGTCGGGAGACAACGTAAGAAGAGGATGGATCCGCGTCGCCTGCTTCAAGATGGACCCGCTCCGCACCGGATGGAAGAAGATTGAAGATGCCGCTTGGAGAAGATGTTTGCCGGTCCGGATGTCCTCTTCTTGCCGGATAGGAGGAAGACTTTGGAGCCTCTTCTGGACCTCTTCAGCACCGGATGATGGATCGCCAACCCCCGCTTGGGTTGGATGAAGATGTTGGAGCCAGGACGGATCGGTGAACCTGGTATGGTGAAGACAAGGTAGGAAGATCTTCAGGGGCTTAGTGTTAGGTTTATTTAAGGGGGGTTTTGGTTAGATTAGGGGTATGTGGGTGGTGGGTTGTAATGTTGGGGGGGGGTATGGTATGTATTTTTTTTTACAGGCAAAAGAGCTGAAATCCTTGGGGCATGCCCCGCAAAGGGCCCTGTTCAGGGCTGGTAAGGTAAAAGAGCTTGTAACTTTTTTAATTTAGAATAGGGTAGGGAATTTTTTATTTTGGGGGGCTTTGTTATTTTATTAGGGGGCTTAGAGTAGGTGTAATTAGTTTAAAATTGTTGTAATATTTTTCTTATGTTTGTAAATATTTTATTATTTTTTGTAACTTAGTTCTTTTTTATTTTTTGTACTTTAGCTAGTTTATTTAATTGTATTTATTTGTAGCAATTGTGTTTAATTAATTTATTGATAGTGTAGTGTTAGGTTAATTGTAGGTAATTGTAGGTAGTTTATTTAATTATTTTATTGATAGGGTAGTGTTAGGTTTAATTATATCTTAGGTTAGGATTTATTTTACAGGTAAATTTGTACTTATTTTAACTAGGTAACTATTAAATAGTTCTTAACTATTTAATAGCTATTGTACCTGGTTAAAATAAATACCAAGTTGCCTGTAAAATAAATATTAATCCTAAAATAGCTATAATATCATTATAATTTATATTGTAGCTATATTAGGATTTATTTTACAGGTAAGTATTTAGCTTTAAATAGGAATCATTTATTTAATAAGAGTTAATTAATTTCGTTAGATGTAAATTATATTTAACTTAGGGGGGTGTTAGTGTTAGGGTTAGACTTAGCTTTAGGGGTTAATACATTTATTAGAATAGCGGTGAGGTCCGCTCGGCAGATTAGGGGTTAATAATTGAAGGTAGGTGTCGGCGATGTTAGGGAGGGCAGATTAGGGGTTAATACTATTTATGATAGGGTTAGTGAGGCGGGTTAGGGGTTAATAACTTTATTATAGTAGCGCTCAGGTCCGCTCGGCAGATTAGGGGTTAATAAGTGTAGGCAGGTGTCGGCGACGTTGAGGGGGGCAGATTAGGGGTTAATAAATAGAATATAGGGGTCGGCGGTGTTAGGGGTAGCAGATTAGGGGTACATAGGGATAACGTAGGTGGCGGCGCTTTGCGGTCGGAAGATTAGGGGTTAATTATTTTAAGTAGCTGGCGGCGACGTTGTGGGGGGCAGGTTAGGGGTTAATAAATGTAATACAGGGGTCGGCGGGGTTAGGGGCAGCAGATTAGGGGTACATAAGTATAACGTAGGTGGCGGTCGGCAGATTAGGGGTTAAAAATTTTAATCGAGTGGCGGCGATGTGGGGGGACCTCAGTTTAGGGGTACATAGGTAGTTTATGGGTGTTAGTGTACTTTAGGGTACAGTAGTTAAGAGCTTTATGAACCGGCGTTAGCCAGAAAGCTCTTAACTCCTGCTATTTTCAGGCGGCTGGAATTTTGTCGTTAGAGCTCTAACGCTCACTTCAGAAACGACTCTAAATACCGGCGTTAGGAAGATCCCATTGAAAAGATAGGATACGCAAATGGCGTAGGGGGATCTGCGGTATGGAAAAGTCGCGGCTGAAAAGTGAGCGTTAGACCCTTTAATCACTGACTCCAAATACCAGCGGGCGGCCAAAACCAGCGTTAGGAGCCTCTAACGCTGGTTTTGACGGCTACCGCCGAACTCCAAATCTAGGCCTATGAAATTAGCATATGAACCTCCTAGGTTTAGCTTTCAACTAAGAATACCAAGAGAACAAAGCAAAATTGGTACTAAAAGTAAAATAGAAAGTTGTTTAAAATTCCATGCCAAATTTAAATCATGAAAGTTTTTTTTTTTACTTGACTGTCCCTTTAACAATTTTTCTTCATTCTCTTTGTATCTTTATTTGAAAAAGCCGGAATGGAAGATTAGCAGCCACCCCTGGCTACATTTAGCCACTGATCAGCAAGCATTACCCAGATTTTGAACCAAAAATCGGTCTGCTCCTAAGCTTACATTCCTGCTTTTTGTATAAAGATTGTAAGAGAACGAAGAATAAATTGATAATAGAAATAAATTAGAAAGTTGCTCAAAATTGCTTCTCTATTTGAATAGAATTATGAAAGAAAAAAATTGGGGTTTTATATCCCTTTAAAGTTATGGTAAAACCTAGTGTTTTTAAAATGTTAGGATCTACCAGCGCTACAAAAAAGGGAACTTTCAGTGATGTAAAAAACCTTCTGCTGAAAGTTCCTTTATTTGAAGCAAGAGGGCGATATTGAAAAGGAGTTTTGCTATGGGCGGCCGGAGGTGTTCAGCTTGGCATAAACTTGCTGCAAATAAAAGAACTGTTAGGTGTTATTTAACCCCTAACAAGAACTTTTTTATATCTCATGAATGAAAGTCCCCTTTGTTTGTAGAACTTGTAAATCCTGATGTTTCAAAAACACTACGTTTTACCATCAGTTTTATATATTCTACATTTCTGTGCAAATCTGTGAATTTCTTATTTAAGGCACAGTGAGAATAAAGACATTGCACATCATTAGATAAATAACAATGATTAGGGCTAGATTACAAGTAGAGTGCTAATTTATTGTGCGCCCGCACATGGACAAATAACCAGCCATTACAAGTGGTTATTGCTTCCGCAGGCTTAATTGGCCAGAGAAAATATATAGTTTTTTTACTAAAAAATATGTAACTTTTTATTTTTAATTTAAAAAAAGCAAAAGGGAGTTATAAGGGGCGCTAAATTAAACCATATATTAGTTTGAGTGTTGCTGATATAATATATTGTAGACTGTATTGAATTGTGGTTCCCACTGAGATAGATTGATTGTGCGTATGGCTTTGCCACAGTTACTAAGTGAAGCAATTGCTAAAAAAAAAAGGGAATTGATAATTAGCAATTGTATTGCAATACATTGTATAGTCACCAATACGTTAGTAGCATATGTAGCATATGTAGCATATGTATCAAGCACTTATGCTTGGAATTATTAATGCTGGGGTATACCAATGCTAATGTAAAAATCTGCAGCTGATGTCCATAGACACCAAGGGTATTATGTTTCCCGCTGCACTATTTAGCTGTTATGATCTTGGCTACAGTAAGGCACTAAACGCTTGGAAATGATGGCTAGCACTATATCATCCTGTCTCAGTAAAATAATGTTGGTGCTAGATCAAGTCGGTACAATGACCACCATATATTGTAGTATTGAATCACTGCCTTATCTTTTGATATAAGCGTTACACATATATACTCTCTGACTTTCTCGTGTGAATAAACTCTTGATTAAATTATAATACTGCCAAGCAAATATGCGCGTTGGCCAGTATTAATCGAATATTGTAGCTACGCAACACTAGATTATATAATATATTGGCATTAGAAGTACTGATATTGTGTATTACAGTACTCACTATAGACAGATAAAACAAAGTAGTTAGTTATGCGTTTGGCTTAACCATAATGTCAGCAAGTTTTGAAATGATACACTTGCTATAAAAAGTTAACAACTAGCAACTATGTTGCAACGTATTGTATGGTAGCTAATGAGTTAGTAACATATATCAGATGGAAGATTGCCGCTAGTGTCCGTAAATAACAGGGTTGTTCTATACCAAGCTACACTGCTTAACTTATGTGAACTTTGTTATAGTAAAGCGCTGAACACTAAATAATATGTGCTAATTGTTCACTCGGTCAGAGTTCAATAATACTATTGTTAGGCTGAATTCAAGCAATGATCACCAACCGTTATTGAATCAAGCTGCTACCTTGAATTTTAATATAAACAATTCCATATCTTAACGATCTATCTTTAAAGTGGGAACAAGCTCCCCATTAAGTTATAATACTGCAAACCAAATATGCGCGTTGGCCAAAATTGTTCAAATACTATAGCGGATATTGTATTAGTATATAATGGACAAGTTCTAGGATAAATTTAAAATAACAACAAGAGCACCACTACTCTCCCTCCCGCCCTTGACATGTTTCGCCTGAGTGGCTTTTTCAAAAGGGTGAGGCGCGCCGGCCTCAGCGGGATTTTATTGGCTGTGATATCTCACGAGATTTGGATTTGTGACGTCATGAGATACGTTCAATCTGAGACAAATCTTAGGCATCTTAACTCTTTATGTCTCATTTATTACAATCCCTTGTATGTCTGAGTACTATTTAGTTATCTTATTATTTGAGGAAAATATGTCGGATTAGATCATAAGCACTTACCGTGCTGAGCATTTATTGTTATAAAGGATTGATGATTTTTAATTTATTATAATTATGGTTTGAAAGTAATATTATGGGGAATTATTCCTAAAATTATCAAGGAACATTACATTAGGATATTGTAAAATTATCAAGGAACCTTACATCAGGATATTGTAAAATTATGAAGAAACATTACATTAGGATATTGTAAAATTATGAAGGAACATTACATTAGGATATTGTAAAATTATGAAGGAACATTACATCAGGATATTGTAAAATTATGAAGGAACATTACATTAGGATATTGTAAAATTATGAAGGAACATTACATTAGGATATTGTAAAATTATGAAGGAACATTACATTAGGATATAATAAAATTATTTGCTTTGAATACCATAAATGTTATTAACTGTCTGAGTTTAACCATATAAATATGTTTGTCTTTATATTACGGTCAGCTAACATTATTGAGCTAAGATAAAAAAAAGGTGAATAATAAACTTATGAGAAAATGTGTGTTTAATTGTGTGACTGTAAAAAATTAAAAAAAAAAAAAAATCCCTAAAATTATTTTTTGATACCTTTATGTGATAAAATCTGATGGTATTTATATGCAAACTGATATTAAGATATCTTTGATTGTGTCATATTCGTTATCAATTTTAATATCACCCCATTATATTTGGGGTGATTGATGTTTCATAGTGCTTAGTGCTACATTGTGATTTATTATTGTATCCCAACATGTTAATTAAATTAGCTTGCATAGATTTGGCTGATACCCTTTTACAAATATGAAAAATAATTATTTTAATTTAACCCATTGGGTTGTGTATTATTAAGTTATTATTGGTTTCTGCTTTTAGCAATTAATTTTCTAAATTTCCTCCTCTTATTCCCAATTTTATTTTTTGGACACCACAACATTTCAGTTTATTTGTTTGGCTTTTGTGTACTTGGAGAAAGTGTGCTGCTTCACTTGTGATTTTGTTTGTTAGCTTTTTTGTCTTTCTCAGCATTTTTAATATTTCTTAAATGTTCTCCAAGTCTTGTGCGTAATTTCCTTGTTGTCATACCGACATATAATAAATTGCATTGGCATGATTGTGCGTATATTACTCCTTCAGTTTGACAATTAATATAGGAGCCTATTTTATGTTCTCTATGAAATCTATCTGTTACTGATAGTGTTGTCTCCATATAGTAGCACAGACTACACTCTCTACATTTATATGACCCTTTAGTAACAGTACTTTGTTTCTTTTCTGTTTGAAAATGACTTGGGCTAATAATTGATTTTAAGCTTGTAGATCTTCTATAGCCTATTTGGATTCTATCTCCAATAATATTTCTAATACTTGAGTCAGTATGGAGAATGTGTATATGTTTTTATAGGATGTTATTAACCAATTGAATATTTGGATTATATGTTAAAATCAATCTTGTTTCATTATCAGGAGTTTTTTTCTTCATTTTGAGGAGTTCATGTCTGGGAGTTTGATTTGGTCTCCATTTTGCTTTTTTAATGGATCTTTTGCTGTAACCCCTGTCTGTTAGTCTTTTGGTGAGCTCCTCAGCTCTTATTTTGAAGATCTCTTTATTTGAGCAGTTTCTTTTTACTCTTAAGAACTCACCGATTGGTAAAGCTTTTATAGTACTTGGTGCATGAGCACTCAAAGAATGTAAAATACTGTTGGTCGCTGTTTCTTTTCTATAAACTTCTATTTGAATTCTACCTTCTTTGTTTTTGATAATTTAAAGGTCTAAAAAAGATAGTTAATTCAAACTTATATCCAATGTGAGTTTAATATTGACAGTATTCTGATTAAGGATTGAAATGAATGTTAATAATTTGTCTTTTGGCCCCTCCCATAGATAAAATACATTGTCAATGTATCTAATCCAGAGGGTAATATGTTCTGTAAATTCACAAAGATCATCAGAGAACACCATGGTTTTCTCCCACCACCCTAGAAAAAAGATTTGCATATGTGGAGGCACAGGACGTCCCCATTGCAGTGCCTCTGACTTGCAGGAAGAACTGTTTGTTAAATGTAAAATAGTTATGATGTAGAATAAATTTGAGGAGAGTTAGTACAAATCTATCATGTAGATTATCTTCATCTGAGGCTAGATTCAAAAAGTAATTCACTGTCTCCATTCCAGTTTGATGATTTATACTAGTATATAGAGATTCTACATCAACTGCACATAGCCACGTTGTTTCGTCCACAGTTACATTTTCTAGTTGATTCAACACCTCCATCGTGTCTCTTACATAGGAGGGTAGGAAAATCACAAATTCCCTGAGTCTTTGGTCAATGTACTGGCTTGCTTTTTCAGTCAGATTATTTATTCCGGACACTATGGGGCGGCCTGGTGGGTTGGTACTGTTTTTATGAATTTTGGGTATTATATAGAAAGTTGCCACTATCGGATGATCCACTGTTTGGAATTTAAGTTATTTGATGGTAATTATCTGATCTTGAAATACTTCTTGTATAATTTAATTATCTACTTGCAAAAATCTTTAAAGGTCAGCTGTTGTAATGCGGTTCTAAGAGCTGTGGAGCAGGGTTAGACTTGGTACGGTATGTCCCTTTAAATGCTTGTTTGTTACAAAAGAGTATAGATTGTTTACAGTGTGCAAACAGATTAAACTGCTAATGATTCTAATATAGCCTCTGTTGTGCGTGGAATATACCAGGAATATATCCACAGAATGACGCAGACGAGTACAAGGAACTAGAATCAGGAGATTAGTTGGTAGAAACCCAAAAGTATGCTTATACTTGTTTAGCCGAGTGGAATACACTAATGCAGGTATGACAGCTTTAGACACAAAACCCAGGTAGGTGTTTCTGCCCACAATACACAGTTGGTAATCAGATGTTTAGTACCTGTTAGAGCGTGTGCAGTTACAACTGTACTCAGTGTCCGGAGCTGAGCAGGTAAGGCTGGAGAGTAATGCAGCCACAGATGGAGCCGGTCCGGTTGATTGCTGCAGAGATCTTCAGTAAGCCGCCCAGTAGTGACAGGGTTTGGCGGAGATGCGCTCCATGAAGAGAGACGCCGAGCAGGTAATGATGACATTGGCGTAATGTCCGTGCTGCAGCTATGATCTGCTGAATTTACCAGCTGTAGGGAGTAAGAGCGAAAGACAAACTAAGCAATGTGTTAGAGCTGATGGCTGAGGTATCTCTGGGAAATACTTCAATAAACCAGCACTGGAGTAAGGAAGGAGGAGCTCTTTTAAGAGCGTGAAACGTCAGTTCCCAATGGTTAAGGTGGAATGATTATAACAAGGTAGTTTAAGGTGGAAAGGAACATGACAGCTGTTTATAACAATCTTGATTTAATAAGTGTTTTTATGCCTCCCTCATATACATATCTAGGGGCCAAATCACAATGTTTCCTCCTTTGTCAGAGTTGTGAATAATTACATCATTACAATTTTTCATTTCTTCCAGCGCTTTTTTTTCTTGTTTTGATTATTACCAGGTCAATTTACATGGAGTTTGGTGATTACCTCACAGCCTATTTTGTGGTAAACCTCTACACAGGAGGCATTGTTAATATTGGGGACATATTTTGATTTGTTTTTAGATGATCTCTCCATTTGTTGATCACATTGTGTTAATTTTCGGATAGAAGTTCTTCCATTAGTTGTATAGTTTGTAGTTCATCACTCGTCTATATATATCTGTGTATAATGTATATACACATATTAACACATAAAAATAAATGTATATTTTCATATACATTAATATTTAAAATTTTCTACTTTCGTTATGTGACTTACCCCTTTGCTGTGCTATGTTTTCATGCCATATTGTACCAGCGCACGATTACAAGTGGAGAGCAAATATGGCTTTTGCAAAAGCAATATATTGCACTCAACTTTTCACTAGTACAAGAGTACTATAGTAACTAAATAACAGTGCAAGAGTACAATAGTAACTAAATAACAGTACAAGAGTGCAATAGTAACTAAATAACAGTACATGAGTACAATAGTACCTAAATAACAGTATAAGAGTACAATAAAAACTAAATAACAGTACAAGAGTACAATAGTAACTAAATAACAGTACAAGAGTACAATTAGTAACTAAATAACAGTACAAGAGTACAATTAGTAACTAAATAACAGTACAAGAGTACAATTAGTAACTAAATAACAGTGCAAGAGTACAATTAGTAACTAAATAACAGTACAAGAGTACAATTAGTAACTAAATAACAGTGCAAGAGTACAATAATAACTAAATAACAGTACAAGAGTACAATAGTAACTAAATAACAGTACAAGAGTACAATTAGTAACTAAATAACAGTACAAGAGTACACTAGTAACTAAATAACAGTACAAGAGTACAATTAGTAACTAAATAACAGTACAAGAGTACAATTAGTAACTAAATAACAGTACAAGAGTACAATTAGTAACTAAATAACAGTACAAGAGTACAATTAGTAACTAAATAACAGTGCAAGAGTACAATTAGTAACTAAATAACAGTACAAGAGTACAAGAGTAACTAAATAACAGTAGAAGAGTACAATTAGTAACTAAATAACAGTACAAGAGTACAATTAGTAACTAAATAACAGTACAAGAGTACAATAGTAACTAAATAACAGTAGAAGAGTACAATTAGTAACTAAATAACAGTACAAGAGTACAATTAGTAACTAAATAACAGTAGAAGAGTACAATTAGTAACTAAATAACAGTACAAGAATACACTAGTAACTAAATAACAGTACAAGAGTACAATTAGTAACTAAATAACCGTACAAGAGTACAATTAGTAACTAAATAACAGTACAAGAGTACAATTAGTAACTAAATAACAGTACAAGAATACAATAGTAACTAAATAGCAGTACAAGAGTAAAAAAGTAACTAAATAACTGTACAAGAGTACAATTAGTAACTAAATAACAGTACAAGAGTACAATAGTAACTAAATAACAGTACAAGAGTACAATTAGTAACTAAATAACAGTGCAAGAGTACAATAATAACTAAATAACAGTACAAGAGTACAATAGTAACTAAATAACAGTACAAGAGTACAATTAGTAACTAAATAACAGTACAAGAGTACACTAGTAACTAAATAACAGTACAAGAGTACAATTAGTAACTAAATAACAGTACAAGAGTACAATTAGTAACTAAATAACAGTACAAGAGTACAATTAGTAACTAAATAACAGTACAAGAGTACAATTAGTAACTAAATAACAGTGCAAGAGTACAATTAGTAACTAAATAACAGTACAAGAGTACAAGAGTAACTAAATAACAGTAGAAGAGTACAATTAGTAACTAAATAACAGTACAAGAGTACAAGTAGTAACTAAATAACAGTACAAGAGTACAATAGTAACTAAATAACAGTAGAAGAGTACAATTAGTAACTAAATAACAGTACAAGAGTACAATTAGTAACTAAATAACAGTAGAAGAGTACAATTAGTAACTAAATAACAGTACAAGAGTACACTAGTAACTAAATAACAGTACAAGAGTACAATTAGTAACTAAATAACCGTACAAGAGTACAATTAGTAACTAAATAACAGTACAAGAGTACAATTAGTAACTAAATAACAGTACAAGAATACAATAGTAACTAAATAGCAGTACAAGAGTAAAAAAGTAACTAAATAACTGTACAAGAGTACAATTAGTAACTAAATAACAGTACAAGAGTACAATAGTAACTAAATAACAGTACAAGACTACAATAGTAACTAAATAACAGTACAAGAGTACAATTAGTAACTAAATAGCAGTACAAGAGTACAATAGTAACTAAATAACAGTAGAAGAGTACAATTAGTAACTAAATAACAGTACAAGAGTACACTAGTAACTAAATAACAGTACAATTAGTAACTAAATAACAGTACAAGAGTACAATTAGTAACTAAATAACAGTACAAGAATACAATTAGTAACTAAATAACAGTACAAGAGTGCATAGGAGGGTAGGAAAATCACAAATTCCCTTAGTCTTTGGTCAATGTACTGGCTTGCTTTTTCAGTCAGATTATTTATTCCGAACACTATGGGGCAGCCTGGTGGATTGGTACTGTTTTTATGAATTTTCGGTATTATATAGAAAGTTGCCACTTTCGGATGATCCACTGTTTGGAATTTAAGTTCTTTGATGGTAATTATCTGATCTTGAAATGCTTTTTGTATCATTTAATTATCTACTTGCAAAAAACTTTGGGTGGGATTAAAGGTCAGCTGTTTATAACAATCTTGATTTAATAAGTGTTTTTATGCCTCCCTCATATACATATTTAGGGGCCAAATCACAATGCTTCCTCCTTTGTCAGAGTTGTGAATAATTACATCATTACAATTTTTCATTTCTTCCAGCGCTTTTTTTTTTTGTTTTGATTATTACCAGGTCAATTTACATGGAGTTTGGTGATTACCTCACAGCCTATTTTGTGGTAAACCTCTACACAGGAGGCATTGTTAATATTGGGGACATATTTTGATTTGTTTTTAGAAGATCTCTCCATTTGTTGATCAAATTGTGTTAATTTTCGGATAGAAGTTCTTCCATTAGTTGTATAGTTTGTAGTTCATCACTCGTCTATATATATGTGTGTATAATGTATATACACATATTAACACATAAAAATAAATGTATATTTTCATATACATTAATATTTAAAATTTTCTACTTTCGTTATGTGACTTACCCCTTTGCTGTGCTATGTTTTCATGCCATATTGTACCAGCGCACGATTACAAGTGGAGAGCAAATATGGCTTTTGCAAAAGCAATATATTGCACTCAACTTTTCACTAGTACAAGAGTACAATTAGTAACTAAATAACAGTACAAGAGTACAATTAGTAACTAAATAACAGTACAAGAGTACAATAGTAACTAAATAACAGTACAAGAGTGCAATAGTAACTAAATAACAGTACAAGAGTACAATTAGTAACTAAATAACAGTACAAGAGTACAATTAGTAACTAAATAACAGTACAAGATCACAATAGCAACTAAATAACAGTACAAGAGTACAATAGTAACTAAATAACAGTAGAAGAGTACAATAAGTAACTAAATAACAGTACAAGAGTACAATTAGTAACTTAATAACAGTACAAGAGTACAATTAGTAACTAAATAACAGTAGAAGAGTACAATTAGTAACTAAATAACAGTACAAGAGTACACTAGTAACTAAATAACAGTACAAGAGTACAATTAGTAACTAAATAACCGTACAAGAGTACAATTAGTAACTAAATAACAGTACAAGAGTACAATAGTAACTAAATAACAGTAGAAGAGTACAATTAGTAACTAAATAACAGTACAAGAGTACACTAGTAACTAACAGTACAAGAGTACAATTAGTAACTAAATAACAGTACAAGAGTACAATAATAACTAAATAACAGTACAAGAGTACAATTAGTAATTAAATAACAGTACACGAGTACAATTAGTAACTAAATAACAGTACAAGAGTACAATTAGTAACTAAATAACAGTACAAGACTACAATAGTAACTAAATAGCAGTACAAGAGTACAATAGTAACTAAATAACAGTACAAGAGTACAATAGTAACTAAAAAACAGTACAAGAGTAAAATAGTAACTAAATAACTGTACAAGAGTACAATTAGTAACTAAATAACAGTACAAGAGTACAAGAGTAACTAAATAACAGTACAAGACTACAATAGTAACTAAATAACAGTACAAGAGTACAATAGTAACTAAATAGCAGTACAAGAGTAAAATAGTAACAAAATAGCAGTACAAGAGTACAATAGTAACTAAATAGCAGTACAAGAGTAAAATAGTAACTAAATAACTGTACAAGAGTACAATTAGTAACTAAATAACAGTACAAGAGTACAATTAGTAACTAAATAACAGTACAAGAGTGCATAGGAGGGTAGGAAAATCACAAATTCCCTTAGTCTTTGGTCAATGTACTGGCTTGCTTTTTCAGTCAGATTATTTATTCCGAACACTATGGGGCAGCCTGGTGGATTGGTACTGTTTTTATGAATTTTCGGTATTATATAGAAAGTTGCCACTTTCGGATGATCCACTGTTTGGAATTTAAGTTCTTTGATGGTAATTATCTGATCTTGAAATGCTTTTTGTATCATTTAATTATCTACTTGCAAAAAACTTTGGGTGGGATTAAAGGTCAGCTGTTTATAACAATCTTGATTTAATAAGTGTTTTTATGCCTCCCTCATATACATATTTAGGGGCCAAATCACAATGCTTCCTCCTTTGTCAGAGTTGTGAATAATTACATAATTACAATTTCATTTCTTCCAGCGCTTTTTTTTCTTGTTTTGATTATTACCAGGTCAATTTACATGGAGTTTGGTGATTACCTCACAGCCTATTTTGTGGTAAACCTCTACACAGGAGGCATTGTTAATATTGGGGACATATTTTGATTTGTTTTTAGAAGATCTCTCCATTTGTTGATCAAATTGTGTTAATTTTCGGATAGAAGTTCTTCCATTAGTTGTATAGTTTGTAGTTCATCACTCGTCTATATATATGTGTGTATAATGTATATACACATATTAACACATAAAAATAAATGTATATTTTCATATACATTAATATTTAAAATTTTCTACTTTCGTTATGTGACTTACCCCTTTGCTGTGCTATGTTTTCATGCCATATTGTACAAGCGCACGATTACAAGTGGAGAGCAAATATGGCTTTTGCAAAAGCAATATATTGCACTCAACTTTTCACTAGTACAAGAGTACTATAGTAACTAAATAACAGTGCAAGAGTACAATAGTAACTAAATAACAGTACAAGAGTGCAATAATAACTAAATAACAGTACATGAGTACAATAGTACCTAAATAACAGTATAAGAGTACAATAAAAACTAAATAACAGTACAAGAGTACAATAGTAACTAAATAACAGTAAAAGAGTACAATAGTAACTAAATAACAATACAAGAGTACAATTAGTAACTAAATTACAATACAAGAGTAACTAAATAACAGTAAAAGATACATAACAGTACAAGAGTACAATTAGTAACTAAATAAGAGTACAAGAGTACAATAGTAACTAAATAACAGTACAAGAGTACAAATAGTAACTAAATAACAGTACAAGAGTATAATAGTAACAAAATAATAGTAACAGAATACAGATAATAACTAAATAACAGTACAAGAGTACAATAGTAACTAATAACAGTACAAGGGTACAATTAGTAATTAAATAACAGTACAAGAGTACAGAAGTAACTAAATAACAGTACAATAGTACAATAGTAACTTAATAACAGTGCAAGAGTACAATAGTAAATTTATAACAGTACAAGAGTACAATTAGTAACTAAATAACAGTACACGAGTACAATAGTAACTAAATAACAGTACAAGGGTACAATAGTAACTAAATTACAGTACAAGGGTACAATAGTAACTAAATAACAGTAATAGAGTACAATTAGTAACTAAATAACAGTTCAAGAGTAACTAAATAACAGTACAAGAGTACAATTAGTAACTAAACAACAGTACAAGGGTACAATAGTAACAAAATAGCAGTACAAGAGTACAATTAGTAACTAACAGTACAAGAGTAACTAAATAACAGTACAAGAGTACAATTAGTAACTAAGTAACAGTACAAGGGTACAATAGTAACTGAATAACAGTACAAGGGTACAATAGTAACTAAATAACAGTACAAGAGTACAATAGTAACTAACAGTTCAAGGGTACAAATGTAACTAAATAACAGTAAAAGAGTACAATTAGTAACTAAACAACAGTACAAGAGTACAATTAGTAACTAAACAACAGTACAAGGGTACAATAGTAACAAAATAGCAGTACAAGAGTACAATTAGTAACTAACAGTACAAGAGTAACTAAATAACAGTACAAGAGTACAATTAGTAACTAAATAACAGTACAAGAGTACAATAGTAACTGAATAACAGTACAAGGGTACAATAGTAACTAAATAACAGTACAAGAGTACAATAGTAACTAACAGTTCAAGGGTACAAATGTAACTAAATAACAGTAAAAGAGTACAATAGTAAATAAATAACAGTACAAAAGTACAATTAGTAACTAAATAACAGTACACGAGTACAATTAGTAACTAAGTAACAGTACAAGAGTACAATAATAACTAAATAACAGTACAAGGGTACAATAGTAACTAAATAACAGTACAAGAGTACAATAGTAACTAAATAACAGTACAAGAATACAATTAATAACTAAATAACAGTACAAAAGTACAATTAGTAACAAATAATAGTACAAGAGTACAATAGTAACTAAATAACAGTACAAGATTACATTAGTAACTAAATAAAAATACAAGAGTACATTAGTAACTAAATAACAATACAATAGTACAATAGTAATTAAATAACAATACAATAGTACAATAGTAACTAAATAACAGTACAAAAGTACATTAGTAACTAAATAACAGTACAAGAGTACATTTAGAAAATAAATTAGAGTACAAAAGTACAATAGTAACTAAATAACAGTAAAAGAGTACAATAGTAATTAAATAACAGTAGAAGAATACACTAAATAAAAGTACAAAAGTACAACTAGTAACTAAATAACAGTACAAGAGTACAATTAGTAACTGAATAACAGTACAATAGTACAATTAGTAACTAAATAAAAGTACAAGGGTACAATAGTAACTAAATAACAGTACAAGAGTAAAAGAGTAACTAAATAACAGTACAAGAGTACAATTAGTAACTAAATAGCAGTACAAGAGTACAATTAGTAACTAAATAACAGTACACGAGTACAATAGTAACAAAATAACAGTACAAGGGTACAATTAGTAACTAAATAACAGTACAAGAGTACAATTAGTAACTTAATAACAGCACAAGGGTACAATAGTAAATTAACAGTACAAGAGTGCAATTAGTAAATAAATAACAGTACAAGAGTACAATTAGTAACTAAATAACAGTACAAGAGTACAATTAGTAACTAAACAACAATACAAGGGTACAATAGTAACAAAATAGCAGTACAAGAGTACAATTAGTAACTAAGTAACAGTACAAGGGTACAATAGTAACTAAATAACTGTACAAGGGTACAATAGTAACTAAATAACAGAACAAGAGTACAATAGTAACTAAATAACAGTTCAAGGGTAAAAATTTAACAAAATAACAGTACAGGAGTACAATAGTAAATAAATAACAGTACAAGAGTACAATTAGTAACTAAATAACAGTACACGAGTACAATTAGTAACTAAGTAACAGTACAAGAGTACAATAATAACTAAATAACAGTACAAGGGTACAATAGTAACTAAATAACCATACAAGAGTACAATAGTAACTAAATAACAGTACAAGTATACAATTAATAACTAAATAACAGTACAAGAGTACAAATAGTAACTGAATAACAGTACAAGAGTAACTAAATAATAGTACAAGAGTATAATTAGTAACTAAATAAAGGTACAAGGGTACAATAGTAACTAAATAACAGTACAAGAGTAAAAGAGTAACTAAATAACAGTACAAGAGTACAATTAGTAACTAAATAGCAGTACAAGAGTACAATTAGTAACTAAATAACAGTACAATAGTACAATAGTAACTAAATAACAGTACAAGAGTACAATTAGTAACTAAATAACAGTACAAGAGTACAATAGTAACTAAATAACAGTACAAGAGTACAATTAGTAACTAAATAACAGTACAAGGGTACAATAGTAACTAATTAACAATACAAGAGTAACTAAATAACATTACAAGAGTACAATTAGTAACTAAATAACAGTACAAGAATACAATAGTAACTAAATAACAGTACAAGAGTACAATTAGTAACTAAATAACAGTACAAGGGTACAATAGTAACTAAATAACAGTACAAGAGTACAATAGTAACTAAATAACAGTACAAGAGTACAATTAGTAACTAAATAACAGTACAAGAGTACAATTAGTAACTAAATAGCAGTACAAGAGTACAATAGTAACTAAATAACAGTACAAGATTACATTAGTAACTAAATAAAAGTGCAAGAGTACATTAGTAACTAAATAACAGTACAAGAGTACAGTAGTAACTAAATAACAGTACAAAAGTACAATATTTTCTAAATAACAGTACAAGAGTACAATAGTAACTAAATAACAGTAAAAGAGTACAATTAGTAACTAAATAAGAGTACAAGTGTACAATAGTAACTAAATAACAGTAAAAGAGTACAATAGTAACTAAATAACAGTACAAGAGTACAATTAGTAACTAAATAACAGTACAAAAGTACAACTAGTAATTAAATAACAGTACAAAAGTACAATAATAACTAAATAACAGTACAAGAGTACAATTAGTAACTAAATAACATTACAAGACTACAAGAGTAACTAAATAACAGTGCAAGAGTACAATAGTAACAAAATAATAGTAAGAGTACAGATAGTAACTAAATAACAGTACAAGAGTACAATAGTAACTAAATAACAGTACAAGAGTACAATTAGTAACTAAATAACAGTACAATAGTACAATTAGTAACTAATAGTACAAGAGTACAATAGTAACTAAATAACAGTACAAGATTACTATAGTAACTAAATAACAGTACAAAAGTACAATAGTAACTAAATAACAGTAAAAGAGTACAATAGTAATTAAATAACAGTAGAAGAATACACTAAATAACAGTACAAAAGTACAACTAGTAACTAAATAACAGTACAAAAGTACAATAGTAACTAAATAACAGTACAAGAGTACAATAGTAACTAAATAACAGTAAAAGAGTACAATTAGTAACTAAATAAGAGTACAAGAGTACAATAGTAACTAAATAACAGTAAAAGAGTACAATAGTAACTAAATAACAGTACAAGAGTACAATTAGTAACTAAATAACAGTACAAAAGTACAACTAGTAACTAAATAACAGTACAAAAGTACAATAATAACTAAATAACAGTACAAGAGTACAATTAGTAACTAAATAACATTACAAGACTACAAGAGTAACTAAATAACAGTGCAAGAGTACAATAGTAACTAAATAATAGTACAAGAGTACAATATTTTCTAAATAACAGTACAAGAGTACAAATAGTAGCTAAATAACAGTACAAGAGTACAATAGTAACAAAATAATAGTAAGAGTACAGATAGTAACTAAATAACAGTACAAGAGTACAATAGTAACTAAATAACAGTACAAGAGTACAATAGTAACTAAATAACAGTACAAGAGTACAATAGTAACTAAATAACAGTACAAGAGTACAATTAGTAACTAAATAACAGTACAAGAGTACAATTAGTAACTAAATAGCAGTACAAGAGTACAATAGTAACTAAATAGCAGTACAAGATTACATTAGTAACTAAATAAAAGTGCAAGAGTACATTAGTAACTAAATAACAGTACAAGAGTACAGTAGTAACTAAATAACAGTACAAAAGTACAATATTTTCTAAATAACAGTACAAGAGTACAATAGTAACTAAATAACAGTAAAAGAGTACAATTAGTAACTAAATAAGAGTACAAGAGTACAATAGTAACTAAATAACAGTAAAAGAGTACAATAGTAACTAAATAACAGTACAAGAGTACAATTAGTAACTAAATAACAGTACAAAAGTACAACTAGTAACTAAATAACAGTACAAAAGTACAATAATAACTAAATAACAGTACAAGAGTACAATTAGTAACTAAATAACATTACAAGACTACAAGAGTAACTAAATAACAGTGCAAGAGTACAATAGTAACTAAATAATAGTACAAGAGTACAATATTTTCTAAATAACAGTACAAGAGTACAAATAGTAACTAAATAACAGTACAAGAGTACAATAGTAACAAAATAATAGTAAGAGTACAGATAGTAACTAAATAACAGTACAAGAGTACAATAGTAACTAAATAACAGTACAAGAGTACAATTAGTAACTAAATAACAGTACAATAGTACAATTAGTAACTAATAGTACAAGAGTACAATAGTAACTAAATAACAGTACAAGATTACTATAGTAACTAAATAACAGTACAAAAGTACAATAGTAACTAAATAACAGTAAAAGAGTACAATAGTAATTAAATAACAGTAGAAGAATACACTAAATAACAGTACAAAAGTACAACTAGTAACTAAATAACAGTACAAAAGTACAATAGTAACTAAATAACAGTACAAGAGTAGAATTAGTAACTAAATATCATTACAAGAGTACAATAGTAACTAAATAACAGTGCAAGAGTAAAATAGTAACTAAATAATAGTACAAGAGTACAATATTTTCTAAATAACAGTACAAGAGTACAATAGTAACTAAATAACAGTACAAGAGTACAAATAGTAACTGAATAACAGTACAAGAGTAACTAAATAATAGTACAAGAGTATAATTAGTAACTAAATAAAGGTACAAGGGTACAATAGTAACTAAATAACAGTACAAGAGTAAAAGAGTAACTAAATAACAGTACAAGAGTACAATTAGTAACTAAATAGCAGTACAAGAGTACAATAGTAACTAAATAACAGTACAAGAGTACAATTAGTAACTAGATAACAGTACAAGAGTACAAATAGTAACTAAATAACAGTACAAGAGTACAATTAGTAACTAAATAACAGTACAAGAGTACAATAGTAACTAAATAACAGTACAAGAGTACAATAGTAACAAAATAATGGTAAATGAGTACAGATAGTAACTAAATAACAGTACAAAAGTACAAATAGTAACTAAATAACAGTACAAAAGTACAAATAGTAACTAAATAACAGTACAAGAGTACAAATAGTAACTAAATAACAGTACAATAGTACAATTAGTAACTAAGTAACAGTACAAGAGTACAATAGTAACAAAATAATAGTAAAAGAGTACAGATAGTAACTAAATAACAGTAGATTACATTAGTAACTAAATAACAATACAAGAGTACAATAGTAACTTAATAACTGTACAGGAGTATAATTAGTAACTAAATAACAGTACAATTAGTAACTAAATAACAGTGCAAGAGAACAATAGTAACTAAATAACAGTACAAGAGTACAATTAGTAACTAAATAACAGTACAAGAGTACAATTAGTAACTAAATAACAGTACAAAAGTACAATAGTAACTAAATAACAGTACAAGAGTACAATTAGTAACTAAATAACAGTACAAAAGTAAAATAGTAACTAAATAACAGTACAAAAGTACAATAGTAACTAACAGTACAAGAGTACAAATAGTTACTAAATAACAGTACAAGAGTACCATAGTAACTAAATAACAGTACAAGAGTACCATAGTAACTAAATAACAGTACAAAAGTACTATAGTAACTAAATAACAGTACAAAAGTACAATAGTAACTAACAGTACAAGAGTACAAATAGTAACTAAATAACAGTACAAGAGTACAATTAGTAACTAAATAACAGTACAAGAGTACAATTAGTAACTAAATAACAATACAAGAGTACAATAGTAACTAAATAACAGTACAAGAGTACAATAGAAACTAAATAACAGTACAATAGTAACTAAATAACAGTACAAGAGTAAAATAGTAACTAAATAACAGTACAAGAGTACAATAGTAACTTAATAACAATACAAGAGTACAATAGTAACTAAATAACAGTACAAGAGAACAATAGTAACTAAATAACAGTACAGGAGTACAATAGTAACTAAATAACAGTACAATAGTACAATAATAACTAAATAACAGTACAAGAGTACAATAGTAACTAAATAACAGTACAAGAGTACCATATTAACTAAATAACAGTACAATAGTACCATAGTAATTAAATAACAGTACAATAGTACAATAATAACTAAATAACAGTACAAGAGTACAATAGTAACTAAATAACAGTTCAAGAGTACCATATTAACTAAATAACAGTACAATAGTACCATAGTAACTAAATAACAGTACAATAGTACCTAAATAACAGTACAAGAGTACAATAGTAACTAAATAACAGTACAAGAGTATCATAGTAACTAAATCACAGTACAAGAGTACAATAGTAACTAAATAGCAGTAAAAGAGTACAATAGTAACTAAATAACAGTACAAGAGTACAATAGTAACTAAATAACAGTACAAGAGTACAATAGTAACTAAATAACAGTACAAGAGTACAATTAGTAACTAGATAACAGTACAAGAGTACAAATAGTAACTAAATAACAGTACAAGAGTACAATTAGTAACTAAATAACAGTACAAGAGTACAATAGTAACTAAATAACAGTACAAGAGTACAATAGTAACTAAATAACAGTACAAGAGTACAATAGTAACAAAATAATGGTAAATGAGTACAGATAGTAACTAAATAACAGTACAAAAGTACAAATAGTAACTAAATAACAGTACAAGAGTACAAATAGTAACTAAATAACAGTACAATAGTACAATTAGTAACTTAGTAACAGTACAAGAGTACAATAGTAACAAAATAATAGTAAAAGAGTACAGATAGTAACTAAATAACAGTACAAGATTACATTAGTAACTAAATAACAATACAAGAGTACAATAGTAACTAAATAAAGGTACAAGAGTACAATAGTAACAAAATAATAGTAAATGAGTACAGATAGTAACTAAATAACAGTACAAAAGTACAAATAGTAACTAAATAACAGTACAAAAGTACAAATAGTAACTAAATAACAGTACAAAAGTACAAATAGTAACTAAATAACAGTACAATAGTACAATTAGTAACTAAGTAACAGTACAAGAGTACAATAGTAACAAAATAATAGTAAAAGAGTACAGATAGTAACTAAATAACAGTACAAAAGTACAAATAGTAACTAAATAACAGTACAAGAGTACAAATAGTAACTAAATAACAGTACAATAGTACAATTAGTAACTAAGTAACAGTACAAGAGTACAATAGTAACAAAATAATAGTAAAAGAGTACAGATAGTAACTAAATAACAGTAGATTACATTAGTAACTAAATAACAATACAAGAGTACAATAGTAACTTAATAACTGTACAGGAGTATAATTAGTAACTAAATAACAGTACAATTAGTAACTAAATAACAGTGCAAGAGAACAATAGTAACTAAATAACAGTACAAGAGTACAATTAGTAACTAAATAACAGTACAAGAGTACAATTAGTAACTAAATAACAGTACAAAAGTACAATAGTAACTAAATAACAGTACAAGAGTACAATTAGTAACTAAATAACAGTACAAAAGTAAAATAGTAACTAAATAACAGTACAAAAGTACAATAGTAACTAACAGTACAAGAGTACAAATAGTTACTAAATAACAGTACAAGAGTACCATAGTAACTAAATAACAGTACAAGAGTACCATAGTAACTAAATAACAGTACAAAAGTACTATAGTAACTAAATAACAGTACAAAAGTACAATAGTAACTAACAGTACAAGAGTACAAATAGTAACTAAATAACAGTACAAGAGTACAATTAGTAACTAAATAACAGTACAAGAGTACAATTAGTAACTAAATAACAATACAAGAGTACAATAGTAACTAAATAACAGTACAAGAGTACAATAGAAACTAAATAACAGTACAATAGTAACTAAATAACAGTACAAGAGTAAAATAGTAACTAAATAACAGTACAAGAGTACAATAGTAACTTAATAACAATACAAGAGTACAATAGTAACTAAATAACAGTACAAGAGAACAATAGTAACTAAATAACAGTACAGGAGTACAATAGTAACTAAATAACAGTACAATAGTACAATAATAACTAAATAACAGTACAAGAGTACAATAGTAACTAAATAACAGTACAAGAGTACCATATTAACTAAATAACAGTACAATAGTACCATAGTAACTAAATAACAGTACAATAGTACAATAATAACTAAATAACAGTACAAGAGTACAATAGTAACTAAATAACAGTTCAAAAATAACAGTACAATAGTACCATAGTAACTAAATAACAGTACAATAGTACCTAAATAACAGTACAAGAGTACAATAGTAACTAAATAACAGTACAAGAGTATCATAGTAACTAAATCACAGTACAAGAGTACAATAGTAACTAAATAGCAGTAAAAGAGTACAATAGTAACTAAATAACAGTACAAGAGTACAATAGTAACTAAATAACAGTACAAGAGTACAATCGTAACTGAATAACAGTACAAGAGTACAATAGTAACTAAATAACAGTACAAGAGTACAATCGTAACTAAATAACAGTACAAGAGTACAATAGTAACTAAATAGCAGTAAAAGAGTACAATTAGTAACTAAATAACAGTACAAGAGTACAATTAGTAACTAAATAACAGTACAAGAGTACAATTAGCAGCCAAAATAACAGTACAATAGTACAATAGTACCTAAATAACAGTACAATAATAACTAAATAACAGTACAATAGTACAATAGTAACTAAATAACAGTGCAAGAGTACCATAGTAACTAAATAACAGTGCAAGAGTACAATAGTAACTAAATAACAGTACAATAGTACAATAGTAACTAAATAACAGTACAATAGTACAATTAGTAACTAAATAACAGTACAAGAGTACAATAGTAACTAAATAACAGTACAAGAGTATCATAGTAACTAAATAACAGTACAATAGTACAATCGTAACTAAATAACAGTACAAGAGTACAATAGTAACTAAATAACAGTACAAGAGTACAATTAGTAACTAAATAACAGTACAAGAGTACAATTAGCAACTAAATAACAGTACAATAGTACCTAAATAACAGTACAATAATAACTAAATAACAGTACAAGAGTACAATAGTAACTAAATAACAGTGCAAGAGTGCCATATTAACTAAATAACAGTGCAAGAGTACAATAGTAACTAAATAACAGTACACAAGTACAATAGTAACTAAATAACAGTACAAGAGTACAATAGTAACTAAATAACAGTACAATAGTACAATTAGTAACTAAATGACAGTACAAGAGTACAATTAGTAACTAAATAACAGTACAAGAGTACAATAATAATTAAATAACAGTGCAAGAGTACAATAGTAACTAAATAACAGTACAAGAGTACAATTAGTAACTAAATGACAGTACAAGAGTACAATTAGTAACTAATTAACAGTACAAATGTACAATAGTAACTAAATAACAGTGCAAGAGTACAATAGTAACTAAATAACAGTACACGAGTACAATAGTAACTAAATAACAGTACAAGAGTACAATTAGCAACTAAATAACAGTACAATAGTACAATAGTACCTAAATAACAGTACAATAATAACTAAATAACAGTACAAGAGTACAATAGTAACTAAATAACAGTGCAAGAGTGCCATATTAACTAAATAACAGTGCAAGAGTACAATAGTAACTAAATAACAGTACACGAGTACAATAGTAACTAAATAACAGTACAAGAGTACAATAGTAACTAAATAACAGTACAATAGTACAATTAGTAACTAAATGACAGTACAAGAGTACAATTAGTAACTAAATAACAGTACAAGAGTACAATAATAACTAAATAACAGTGCAAGAGTACAATAGTAACTAAATAACAGTACAAGAGTACAATTAGTAACTAAATGACAGTACAAGAGTACAATTAGTAACTAAATAACAGTACAAATGTACAATAGTAACTAAATAACAGTGCAAGAGTACAATAGTAACTAAATAACAGTACACGAGTACAATAGTAACTAAATAACAGTACAAGAGTACAATTAGCAACTAAATAACAGTACAATAGTACAATAGTACCTAAATAACAGTACAATAATAACTAAATAACAGTACAAGAGTACAATAGTAACTAAATAACAGTGCAAGAGTACCATAGTAACTAAATAAAAGTACACAAGTACAATAGTAACTAAATAACAGTACACGAGTACAATAGTAACTAAATAACAGTACAATAGTACCATAGTAACTAAATAACAGTACAGTAGTACAATAGTACCTAAATAACAGTACAAGAGTACAATAGTAACTAAATAACAGTACAAGAGTACAATTAGTAACTAAATAACAGTACAAGAGTACAATTTGTAACTAAATAACAGTACAAGAGTACAATAGTAACTAAATAACAGTACAAGAGTACAATTAGTAACTAAATAACAGTACAAGAGTACAATAGTAACTAAATAACAGTACAATAGTACCTAAATAACAGTACAAGAGTACAATAGTAACTAAATAACAGTACAATAGTACAATAATAACTAAATAACAGTACAAGAGTACAATAGTAACTAAATGACAGTACAAGAGTACAATAGTAACTAAATGACAGTACAAGAGTACAATCAGTAACTAAATAACAGTACAATAGTACCATAGTAACTAAATAACAGTACAAGAATACAATATAAATTAAATAATTGTACTATAGTAAAATGCAGCTCCACTTTTAATCTGGCCCAAAATGAATTAAACTGTAGGTATTTAAATGCTAAAATAATGTGCCTTGTAACAGACTTGTATTCTTAGTTCATTTGAAACTTCTGACATTACTGCTTCCCCGGGTGTTTTCAGCTGCTTTCATATGAAACTCCTGTGAAATACTCATTACAGCCAATCACCAGCCAGTATGGCTGTAATACATTGGAACATGCTTTTAAGGACTTAGGAAATTACTTTTGAGCTATCAAACAGCAAATATGACATTTTATGTGAGTTTAGCATTCACTGCTGTATATAAGGCAGGTTTTTCTTTTTTTTTTTCTTTTTTGAGTAGGAAAATGTTTTGCAGTTGCACATAGCTGCAAGATTGGAATTTAGCTTGGTGTTGTCATTGGTTCATTCAGTCAGTGACCATACAAAGGACATTTACATTAATGCAAATATTAGTATCATGGAACTTATTTAAATCTTATTTTTTCAGATATACAACTCCCTGAGATACACCTCACTGAATGGGTATTGGTGGGCAGGATACAATGTGGCACCTCCGTCACCCCCATGCAGAGACCCCAATGAAGAATTGTTTTACAACGGATCTTTTTATAAAGAAGTTGGCTACACTGAAGATGGTGATACATATAACATATTCAGTGTAAGTACTCAGTCGGCTAATACCCAGAAAACACACATACATGGGCTTACTGGCAGTGGTTACTACAGGGAGTGTAAATAGAAATTACTAGGAAAATACAGAAGAGTTAATCTGGAATTGTCAGTGGTGCAAATTTTATACACAATATATTATAAACTAAACACGTCCAATTAAAGGAAAACATCTTTCTTGTTTATGCATCTTGTTATAAATCATTTGTATATTTTTATGTAGACAATGGTTGACTTGATAAAAAAAATGTTTCTTGTGAGCATTCACCAGAGATAGCTGCCTATCAAACATCTCATAAGGCCATAAACAATTAATCTCTGAGAACTTAGATAAAATACACCACACCTTAGACTTTTTAACAAAGCTGACATAAAATGATGTTGAAGAGAGATTTCCCTTTCTACAACCCATAACTGAAAAGCCTTATATCTTACACCACTTGTGAGGGCCACTACCCATCCCTACCTTCACTTGTGCTTAAAGTCCGACCCCTGAGGAGCCTGTTTACTGGAGACTAACACCTCAACCCAAAAATACTTTGGGTATCAAGAAACGAGAACTTTCACCCTCATCTAGATACAATGGTGTTGTAAGGTAAAGCATCTGTGTTACATCTTAATGTTCTCTGAATGTAAAGCCTCCATGCTCTATCACAGGATGTCCATTATATTCAGAAGACAAATAGACTCATGAAAGCTGAACACTTCAAATCCAGAAGAGAGAAAAGGTTTATTGACAAGCAACGTTTCGGGGCACCTGCTCAAGCTTGACAAAGGGGCAGGTGCCCCAAAATGTTCTTGTCAATAAACCCTTTTTCCCTTCTGGATTTGGAGTGTGCAGCTTTCATGTGTCTATATGTATGTTGAAGTTCTGGTCCTAAAACACATATTATATTCAGAAGGTTAGGAACAAAAAATATGATACTTCCTGAAGCTCTCTCATGGTTCATTATAGAAAATCCCACCAGTTGCAGATGCTTAAATCTTTAACACCAAGATTGGTACCACGCGCCTACAGTCATTGTTGATCTCAGAGCTTTGTCAGGTGCTGATTGGTACCACGTGCCTATACTCAGTGCTGATCTCATAGCTTAGCCAGGTGCTGATTGGTACCATGTGCCTATACTCAGTGCTTATCTCAGAGCTTAGTCAGGTGCTGATTGGTACCACGTGCCTATACTCATTGCTGATCTCATAGCTTAGCCAGGTGCTGATTGGTACCACTTGCCTCCACTCAGTGCTGATCTCAGAGCTTAGTTAGGTGCTGATTGGTACCACATGCCTATACTCAGTGCTGATCTCATAGATTAGCCAGGTACTGATTGTTACCACATGCCTACACTCATTGCTGATCTTAGAGCTTAGTCAGATGCTGATTGGTACCACATGCCTACACTCAATGCTGATCTCATAGATTAGCTAGGTGCTGATTGGTACCATGCGCCTACACTCAGTGCTGATCTCATAGCTTAGCCAAGTGCTGATTGGTACCACACGCCTACACTCAGTGCTGATTTCATAGCTTAACCAGGTGCTGATTGATACCACGCGCCTACACTCATTGCTGATCTCAGAGCTTAGTCAGATTCTGATTGGTACTACGTGCCTACACTCATTGCTGATCTCAGAGTTTAGCTAGGTGCTGATTGGTACCATGTACCTACACTCATTGCTGATCTCAGAGCTTAGTCAGGAGCTGATTGGTACCATGTGCCTATACTCAGTGCTGATCACATAGCTTAGCCAGGTGCTGATTGATACCCGTGCCTTTTCTCAGTGCCGATCTCAGAGCTTAGCCAGGTGCTGATTGGTACCACGCGCCTATACTCAGTGCTGATTTCAGAGCTTAGCCAGGTGCTGATTGGTACCATGTGTCTAAACTCATTGCTGATCTCAGAGCTTAGCCAGGTGCTGATTGGTACCACATGCCTATACTAAGTGCTGATCTCAAAGCTTAGTCAGGTGCTGATTGGTACCACATGTCTATACTCAGTGCTGATCTCATAGCTTAGCCAGGTGCTGATTGATACAACATGCTTATTCTCAGTGCCGATCTCAGAGCTTAGCCAGGTGGTGATTGGTACCATGTGCCTACACTCATTGCTGATCTCAGAGCTTAGCCAGGTGCTGATTGGTACCATGTGCCTATACTCAGTGCTGATCTCAGAGCTTAGCCAGGTGCTGATTGGTACCACGTGCCTACACTCATTGCTGATCTCAGAGCTTAGCCAGGTGCTGATTGGTACCATGTGCCTACACTCATTGCTGATCTCAGAGCTTAGCCAGGTGCTGATTGGTACCACGTGCCTACACTCATTGATGATCTCAGAGCTCATTGCTGATCTCAGAGCTTAGCCAGGTGCTGATTGGTACCACGTGCCTACACTCATTGCTGATCTCAGAGCTTAGCCAAGTGCTAATTGTTTTGTTGGCTCCATACACAGGATCACCTGTCAATCAAGCTATTGCACAAGAGTGTTTGTACCTACTAGTTGGTAAGTCAGATCTCAGGGTAGATCAAAATGCTTTAGAAAAAAATTATTTACCGATTTTCTACCATTAAAGAGTATGGGGATTTTTATAGATAAATCATTTAAAGGGGCAGTATACACCATTTTCATTTAACTGCATGTAATAGACACTACTAGAAAGAATAATTTGCACAGATACTGATATAAAAATCCACTATAAAACCTTTAAAAAAACTTACTTATAAGCTCCCAGTTTAGCACTGTTGCCGAGATTAGCCTGGGACACCCACTAAAAGGGGCTGATAGCAGAACCTCCCCCTTCCCTGCATATGAAAGCATCCATTACACAAAAAGAAACAATCTTAAGTCTGTATACACATTAGTATACATTGTTAAACTGTGAATCTTGGTTAGGAATCTGAAAATCAGCACAATGTTATTTAAAAATAAGCAAAACTATACATTTTTACAAACACACTAACAGATGGGCTGTATAAATGGATCATCTACAAAACATATTTGCACAGAAAACTCTAGTGCACAATGTCTGTTTAAATAGTTTTTTTTTTTAAAGGATTGTGATTACCTCCTAGTGTTCTAAAAAAATAAAAAAAACAAGCTCCTGTTCAATACAATAAAGTGACTGTGCAGTGACATTTCACCTAGGAATTGATACTTTTATTTTGATGCTTTTGCCTCCCTTTGTCTTTCAGGGCATTGGATTGGTTTTTGCCACAAATTCATCTCTAAAGAAACCAGAACTGTGCGGCTCGAGGTTTACGCCTTATTATATGGAGACTGAAAGTTATTCTAGAAGAATTGCTAGTGCAACGGTATTACCAATGTACACTTTCAAAGAAGGTGAGGATCAGTGTATATGAATAAAGCAGCAATATGTCCTCCTATCATTAGATTATAAAGCTTAAACACTCTATTACACCTCCCATAAATTATTTTATTAAAGGGACAGGAACGTCAGAATTAAACATGCATGAATCAGACAGAGCAGGTCATTTTAAGGCACTTTTAACTTCACTTCTATTTCAGATGTGCTTTGTTCTCTTAGTATCTGCTGTTTAAAAAGAATATGCACATATCCTACACTAGTGGGAGTTGCTGCTGATTGGTGCCTGCACACATTTGTCTCTTGTGATTGGCTAAATAGATGAGTACATCTAGCTGCCAGTAGTGCAATGCTGTTCCTTCAGCAAAGGATAACAAGAGAATGAAGCAATTTTAATAATAGAAGTAAATTGGGAAGTTGTGTGAAATTTTATATGCTATCCAAATCATGAAAGAAAATGTTGGAGTTTTCTCTCCCTTTAAGCACAGTAAATAAATATATATCATTTATTTTTACGCACATTTCTAGTAATCTATGGGGGAATTCTTCACTACCTGAGAGAGAATGGACTGCACTCAGCAGTTTCTGACCCTGTAACATGCTTTACAGTCATTAGATAAGTGCAGGCACTCATTTACATGTGGATTCTAATTCAATTTATTTCTGTGTAATTTACAAATTTAAAATATTTGTTAAAATACAATTTTTGGTGAACAATTTTGGTACGACTTTTGAGGCACCTTAACAATACCATTTTTTCTACGTATTTTTGTGAGAATGGTTCAGTTCAGATTTTCATTGTGCACTTGTGTAATATCAGCATCTCCTCCCCATATGAAAATGCAGTATATGCCCATTAGCGAGAATTTCACCAGGGAAACAGAAGGACTGGCAGCATCTTATAGAATCTCACCTGCCCAGAGAACTATAGAGAATAGGGCCCATAGAATTATCTGCCCTGGTGCTGGATAGATCTCTCTGAGCTTGTTAAATTTACTAATATTAAGCCCCTGATATAACTGTCAGAAGTAATATTGCGTCTTGCATAAGGATGTTCAGTGCTTTTTAACTATGTGAAACATGAAACGGTGACATTTGTTTTTATAATGCAGAGCTCAAAACATATTAGATTCTTTATTGTAATTGAGCCTCTGCTAGTGGTTGAACTGGTGCGTTCTATGGGCATAACTAAATGTTTTCCACCAGGTCTGGCGTATTCTTTAATAATTTCCGCTTGCAGATCTCACAGTTTTTTTCTCATAAACTAAAAGGTGGTGAAATTGTGTCAAAATACGCAAAACAAAACACATATATACTAAAATAGAGGCAATTGTAAGTTACTATACACTATAGATAGAGTAATCTGATCTATATTTGCTGCAGGACGGAATTTATAAAGTTCGTCCCCTGCTAATGTCACTCTCCCCTGCAAAGTTTCCCTTTCCAGCCAGCTCCATTACTTTCTATGGGAGACATCTCAAAGCTCGCAGGTTCTGCCCATTTATTATAGAATTTTCTGAGGGCAGCCCCTGCGAGTGTCCGTGCCTTTTTTCACATTCCTTCCAGCAAAGTTTTGAAAACTGGACCCAATGAGAGAAGTGAAGAAGGTCAAATATACACTAGTTTAAAGCACATTGTAATGGGCCTAGGGCAGCGTGAAAGCTAAGTATGCAGCAGATGAGACTAATATAATGTAACTCAGACATTCTGCTCACAGTGATATCGCTATAAATAGTTTTGTAAGGCACAAGGGGATCGCCTGTACCTGGCTATTAGGTATAACAAATGCCGGAATCTGATATTGTCATTAATTACAATTCCACAGACACTTCACTTAATACAGTTTCCCCAGTTACAACTGTCCGGACAAAATTCCCTGAAGTTTGGAAATTCAACCTCATACCCATTAGGTGAGTCACACTACACAGGTGCCTTACAGCAGTTATTGTGACATATACACAGCACAGTGACACTGACAGTACATAGCACACTGACACAACACACTCACACAGCACA
Source organism: Bombina bombina (assembly GCF_027579735.1). Taxonomy (NCBI): domain Eukaryota; kingdom Metazoa; phylum Chordata; class Amphibia; order Anura; family Bombinatoridae; genus Bombina; species Bombina bombina. The sequence goes on along the minus strand of NC_069507.1, from coordinate 266,545,580 downwards.
CAATAGACTGATACAACACACAGCACACTGATACAGCACACAACACACTGGCACAGCACACTGACACAGCACACAGTACACTGACACAACAAACTGACACATCACTCTGACACAACACACAGCACACTGACACAGCAAACTGACACAACACACAGCACACTGACACAGCACACTGACAAAACACAGAGCACATTTATACAACACACAATAGACTGACCCAACACACAGCACACTGATAAAGCTGACTGACATAGCACACAGCACACTGACACAGCACACAACAGACTGATAAAGCACACTCGCAAAGCAGACTGGCACAACACACAGCACACTCACACAGCACAATGACAAAGTACACTGACACAAAACAAAGTACATTTACACAACACACAGCACACTGATACAGCACACTGATAAAACACACAGCACACTAGCACACGCACACAGGCACAACACACTCGCACAGAACACTCAAACAGCAAACAGTACAATGACAAAGCACACTGTCACAACACACAGCACAATCACAAAGCACACAGCACACTGACACAACACAGAGCACATTTACACAGCACACAGGCACAACACACTCACACAGCACACGCACACAGCACAAGGACAAAGCACACTGAGACAACACACAGAACAATGACAAAGCACACAGCACAATGACAAATCACACAGCACAGTAGCACACTCACACAGCACACAGGCACAATACACTCACACAGCAAACAGCACAATGACAAAGCACACTGTCACAACACACAGCACAATGACACAGCACAATGACACAACACATAGCACACTAGCACACTCACACAGCACACAGGCACAACACACTCACACAGCACACGCACAATAACAGAGCACACAGCACAATGACACAATACACAGCACACTCACGCAGCACACAGTCACAACACACTGACACAGCACACGCACACAGCACAATGACAAAGCACACTGACACAACACACAGCACAGTGACAAAGCACACAGAACAATGACACAACACACAGCACACTGACAAAATACATAGCACACTGACACAACACACAGAACAATGACACAATACAGAACAATGACACAATACACAGCACCCTAGCACAGCACACAGGCACAACACACTCACACAGCACACACACACACACACATCACAATGACAAAGCACACTGACACAACACACAGCACAATGACAAAGCACACAGCACAATGACACAGCACACAGCACACTGACACAACACATAGCACACTAGCACACTCACACAGCACACAGGCACAACACACTCACACAGCACACGCACACAGCACAATAACAAAGCACACTGACACAACACACAGCACAATGACAAAGCACACAGCACAAAGACACAATACACAGCACACTCACACAGCACACAGGCACAACACACACACAGCACACGCACACAGCACAATGACAAAGCACAATGACACAGCACACTGACAAAATACACAGCACACTGACACAACACACAGCACAATGACAAAGCACACAGCACAATGACACAATACACAGCACACTAGCGCACTCAAACAGCACGCAGGCACAACACACTCACACAGCACACACACACAGCACAATGACAAAGCACACAGCACAATGACACAACACAACAAACTGACAAAATACACAGCACACTGTCACAACACACATCACACAGACACGTTACCACAGTCTGTGACATTACATTGTGCTTTATCTGACAGTGAGAGTGGGCTCGCTAGTGAAACAGAGACCGTTCCAGACACCATAACCTCGTGGGAAGGCTCCATGTTCTGTGTGTCCCCAAATGGCTTCGGGATGACAAACAAAGCTACAGAATTCATCGTGTTTCAGCCCTTTTTTGTGGAGTTGACTCTTCCTAATTCCATCATTAGAGGAGAGAAGCTAGAACTGAGGGCCGTGGTGCTTAATCATATGGACAAAGACATCAAGGTGAGCCACTGACAGTATGCTCTGCTCTGTGTATAACACACCAAGCTGACAGTATGCTCTCCTCTGTGTATAACACACCAAGCTGACAGTATGCTCTGCTCTGTGTATAACACACCAAGCTGACAGTATGCTCTCCTCTGTGTATAATACACCAAGCTGACAGTAGGCTCTCCTCTGTGTATAACACACCAAGCTGACAGTATGCTCTCCTCTGTGTATAACACACCAAGCTGACAGTATGCTCTCCTCTGTGTATAATACATCAAGCTGACAGTATGCCCTCCTCTGTGTATAATACACCAAGCTGACAGTAGGCTCTCCTCTGTGTATAACACACCAAGCTGACAGTATGCTCTCCTCTGTGTATAATACACCAAGCTGACAGTATGCTCTACTCTGTGTATAATACACCAAGCTGACAGTATGCTCTCCTCTGTGTATAATACACCAAGCTGACAGTAGGCTCTCCTCTGTGTATAACACACCAAGCTGACAGTATGCTCTCCTCTGTGTATAATACACCAAGCTGACCGTATGCTCTCCTCTGAGTATAACACACCAAGCTGACAGTATGCTCTCCTCTGTGTATAGCACACCAAGCTGACAGTATGCTCTCCTCTGTGTATAATACACCAAGCTGACAGTATGTTCTCCTCTGTGTATAACACACCAAGCTGACAGTATGCTCTCCTCTGTGTATAGCACACCAAGCTGACAGTATGCTCTCCTCTGTGTATAATACACCAAGCTGACAGTATGTTCTGCTCTGTGTATAACACACCAAGCTGACAGTATGCTCTCCTCTGTGTATAACACACCAAGCTGACAGTATGCTCTCCTCTGTGTATAACACACCAAGCTGACAGTATGCTCTCCTCTGTGTATAACACACCAAGCTGACAGTATGCTCTCCTCTGTGTATAACACACCAAGCTGACAGTATGCTCTCCTCTGTGTATAACACACCCGGCTGACAGTATGTTCTCCTCTGTGTATATCACACCGAGCTGACAGTATGCTCTCCTCTGTGTATATCACACCGAGCTGACAGTATGCAGTGAACTGTATATAGTTCACAAAGCTGACAGTATGCTCTGCATTGTGTATAACTCACTTGGCTGCCTGCTCTGCACTGTGTATAACACACCTGCCTGCCTGCCTGCTCTGCAATGTGTATAACACACCTGGCTGCCTGCCTCCACTGCCTGTGAATAACACACCTGGCTGCCTGCCTGCTCTGCACTGTGCATAACACACCTGGCTGCCTGTCTGCTCTGCACTGTGTATAACACACCTGGCTTCCTGCCTGCTCTGCACTGTGTATAACACACCTGGCTGCCTGCTCTGCCTGTGCTGCCCTGTGTATAACACACCTGGCTGCCTGTCTGCTCTGCACTGTGTATAACACACCTGGCTGCCTGTCTGCTCTGCACTGTGTATAACACACCTGGCTGCCTGTCTGCTCTGCACTGTGTATAACTCACCTGCCTGCCTGCTCTGCACTGTGTATAACACACCTGGCTGCCTGCCTGCTCTGCACTGTGTATAACACACCTGGCTGCCTGTCTGCTCTGTACTGTGTATAACACACCTGGCTGCCTGCCTCCACTGCACTGTGTATAACACACCTGTCTGCCTGCTCTGCACTGTGTATAACGCACCTGGCTGCCTGCCTGCCTGTCTGCTCTGTACTATGTATAACACACCTGACTGCCTGTCTGCTCTGCACTGTGTATAACACACCTGACTGCCTGTCTGCTCTGCACTGTGTATAACATACCTGACTGCCTCTCTGCTCTGCACTGTGTATAACACACCTGGTTGCCTGTCTGCTCTGCACTGTGTATAACACACCTGGCTGCCTGTCTGCTCTGCACTGTGTATAACACACCTGACTGCCTGTCTGCTCTGCACTGTGTATAACACACCTGCCTGCCTGCTCTGCACTGTGTATAACACACCTGACTGCCTGCCTGCACTGCACTGTGTATAACACACCTGCCTGCTCTGCACTGTGTATAACACACCTGCCTGCACTGCACTGGGTATAACATACCTGCCTGCTCTGCACTGTGTATAACACACCTGACTGCCTGACTGCACTGTGTATAACACACCTGACTGCCTGTCTGCTCTGCACTGTGTATAACACACCTGACTGCCTGTCTGCTCTGCACTGTGTATAACACACCTGGCTGCCTGTCTGCTCTGCACTGTGTATAACACACCTGTCTGCCTGTCTGCTCTGCACTGTGTATAACACACCTGGCTGCCTGCCTGCACTGTGTATAACACACCTGTCTGCCTGTCTGCTCTGCACTGTGTATAACACACCTGGCTGCCTGCCTGCCTGCCTGCACTGCGTATAACACACCTGGCTGCCTGTCTGCTCTGCACTGTGTATAACACACCTGTCTGCCTGCTCTGCACTGTGTATAACACACCTGGCTGCCTGGCTGCTCTGCACTGTGTATAACACACCTGGCTGCCTGCTCTGCACTGTGTATAACACACCTGGCTGCCTGTCTGCTCTGTGCTGTGTATAACACACCTGTCTGCCTGCTCTGCACTGTGTATAACACACCTGGCTGCCTGGCTGCCTGTCTGCCTGCCTGCTCTGCACTGTGTATAACACACCTGTCTGCCTGTCTGCTCTGCACTGTGTATAACACACATGACTGCCTGTCTGCTCTGCACTGTGTATAACACACCTGGCTGCCTGTCTGCTCTGCACTGTGTATAACACACCTGTCTGCTCTGCACTGTGTATAACACACCTGTCTGCTCTGCACTGTGTATAACACACCTGGCTGCCTGCCTGCACTGTGTATAACACACCTGGCTGCCTGGCTGCTCTGCACTGTGTATAACACACCTGTCTGCCTGCTCTGCACTGTGTATAACACACCTGGCTGCCTGCTCTGTACTGTGTACAACACACCTGGCTGCCTGTCTGCTCTGCACTGTGTATAACACACCTGGCTGCCTGTCTGCTCTGCACTGTGTATAACACACCTGCCTGCTCTGCACTGTGTATAACACACCTGCCTGCTCTGCACTGTGTATAACACACCTGACTGCCTGTCTGCTCTGCACTGTGTATAACACACCTGGCTGCCTGCCTGCACTGCGTATAACACACCTGGCTGCCTGTCTGCTCTGCACTGTGTATAACACACCTGGCTGCCTGTCTGCTCTGCACTGTGTATAACACACCTGTCTGCCTGCTCTGCACTGTGTATAACACACCTGGCTGCCTGTCTGCTCTGCGCTGTGTATAACACACCTGTCTGCCTGCTCTGCACTGTGTATAACACACCTGGCTGCCTGCCTGCTCTGCACTGTGTATAACACACCTGGCTGCCTGGCTGCTCTGCACTGTGTATAACACACCTGGCTGCCTGTCTGCTCTGCACTGTGTATAACACACATGACTGCCTGTCTGCTCTGCACTGTGTATAACACACCTGGCTGCCTGGCTGCTCTGCACTGTGTATAACACACCTGTCTGCTCTGCACTGTGTATAACACACCTGGCTGCCTGCCTCCACTGCCTGTGAATAACACACCTGGCTGCCTGCCTGCTCTGCACTGTGTATAACACACCTGGCTTCCTGCCTGCTCTGCACTGTGTATAACACACCTGGCTGCCTGCTCTGCCTGTGCTGCCCTGTGTATAACACACCTGGCTGCCTGTCTGCTCTGCACTGAGTATAACACACCTGGCTGCCTGTCTGCTCTGCACTGTGTATAACACACCTGGCTGCCTGTCTGCTCTGCACTGTGTATAACTCACCTGCCTGCCTGCTCTGCACTGTGTATAACACACCTGGCTGCCTGCCTGCTCTGCACTGTGTATAACACACCTGGCTGCCTGTCTGCTCTGTACTGTGTATAACACACCTGGCTGCCTGCCTCCACTGCACTGTGTATAACCCACTTGACTGCCTGCTCTGCACTGTGTATAACGCACCTGGCTGCCTGCCTGCCTGTCTGCTCTGTACTGTGTATAACACACCTGACTGCCTGTCTGCTCTGCACTGTGTATAACACACCTGACTGCCTGTCTACTCTGCACTGTGTATAACATACCTGACTGCCTCTCTGCTCTGCACTGTGTATAACACACCTGGCTGCCTGTCTGCTCTGCACTGTGTATAACACACCTGGCTGCCTGTCTGCTCTGCACTGTGTATAACACACCTGACTGCCTGTCTGCTCTGCACTGTGTATAACACACCTGCCTGCCTGCTCTGCACTGTGTATAACACAACTGACTGCCTGCCTGCACTGCACTGTGTATAACACACCTGCCTGCTCTGCACTGTGTATAACACACCTGCCTGCACTGCACTGTGTATAACATACCTGCCTTCTCTGCACTGTGTATAACACACCTGACTGCCTGACTGCACTGTGTATAACACACCTGACTGCCTGTCTGCTCTGCACTGTGTATAACACACCTGACTGCCTGTCTGCTCTGCACTGTGTATAACACACCTGGCTGCCTGTCTGCTCTGCACTGTGTATAACACACCTGTCTGCCTGTCTGCTCTGCACTGTGTATAACACACCTGGCTGCCTGCCTGCACTGTGTATAACACACCTGTCTGCCTGTCTGCTCTGCACTGTGTATAACACACCTGGCTGCCTGCCTGCCTGCCTGCACTGCGTATAACACACCTGGCTGCCTGTCTGCTCTGCACTGTGTATAACACACCTGGCTGCCTGCTCTGCACTGTGTATAACACACCTGGCTGCCTGTCTGCTCTGCACTGTGTATAACACACCTGTCTGCCTGCTCTGCACTGTGTATAACACACCTGGCTGCCTGTCTGCTCTGTGCTGTGTATAACACACCTGACTGCCTGCTCTGCACTGTGTATAACACACCTGGCTGCCTGGCTGCCTGCCTGCTCTGCACTATGTATAACACACCTGGTTGCCTGTCTGCTCTGCACTGTGTATAACACACATGACTGCCTGTCTGCTCTGCACTGTGTATAACACACCTGGCTGCCTGTCTGCTCTGCACTGTGTATAACACACCTGTCTGCTCTGCACTGTGTATAACACATCTGTCTGCTCTGCACTGTGTATAACACACCTGGCTGCCTGCCTGCACTGTGTATAACACACCTGGCTGCCTGGCTGCTCTGCACTGTGTATAACACACCTGTCTGCCTGCTCTGCACTGTGTATAACACACCTGGCTGCCTGCTCTGTACTGTGTATAACACACCTGGCTGCCTGTCTGCTCTGCACTGTGTATAACACACCTGTCTGCCTGCTCTGCATTGTGTATAACACACCTGACTGCCTGCCTGCCTGCACTGCACTGTGTATAACACACCTGCCTGCTCTGCACTGTGTATAACACACCTGCCTGCTCTGCACTGTGTATAACACACCTGACTGCCTGACTGCACTGTGTATAACACACCTGACTGCCTGTCTGCTCTGCACTGTGTATAACACACCTGGCTGCCTGCCTGCACTGCGTATAACACACCTGGCTGCCTGTCTGCTCTGCACTGTGTATAACACACCTGGCTGCCTGCCTGCACTGCGTATAACACACCTGGCTGCCTGTCTGCTCTGCACTGTGTATAACACACCTGGCTGCCTGTCTGCTCTGCACTGTGTATAACACACCTGTCTGCCTGCTCTGCACTGTGTATAACACACCTGGCTGCTTGTCTGCTCTGCGCTGTGTATAACACACCTGTCTGCCTGCTCTGCACTGTGTATAACACACCTGGCTGCCTGTCTGCTCTGCACTGTGTATAACACACATGACTGCCTGCCTGCTCTGCACTGTGTATAACACACCTGGCTGCCTGTCTGCTCTGCACTGTGTATAACACACCTGTCTGCTCTGCACTGTGTATAACACACCTGGCTGCCTGCCTGCACTGTGTATATCACACCTGGCTGCCTGTCTACTCTGCACTGTGTATAACACACCTGTCTGCCTGCTCTGCACTGTGTATAACACACCTGGCTGCCTGCCTGCTCTGCACTGTGTATAACACACCTGGCTGCCTGGTTGCTCTGCACTGTGTAAAACACACCTGTCTGCCTGCTCTGTACTGTGTATAACACACCTGGCTGCATGTCTGCTCTGCACTGTGTATAACACACCTGTCTGCCTGCTCTGCACTGTGTATAACACACCTGTCTGTCTGTATGCTCTGCACTGTGTATAACACACCTGTCTGCCTGCCTGCTCTGCACTGTGTATAACACACCTGGCTGCCTGCCTGCCTGCTCTGCACTGTGTATAACACACCTGCCTGCCTGCCTGCTCTGCACTGTGTATAACACACCTGACTGCCTGTCTGCTCTGCACTGTGTATAACACACCTGACTGCCTGTCTGCTCTGCACTGTGTATAACACACCTGCCTGCCTGTCTGCTCTGCACTGTGTATAACACACCTGGCTGCCTGTCTTCTCTGCACTGTGTATAACACACCTGTCTGCTCTGCACTGTGCATAACACACCTGGCTGCCTGCCTGCACTGTGTATAACACACCTGGCTGCCTGTCTGCTCTGCACTGTGTATAACACACCTGTCTGCCTGCTCTGCACTGTGTATGACACACCTGGCTGCCTGGCTGCTCTGCACTGTGTATAACACACCTGTCTGCCTGCTCTGCACTGTGTATAACACACCTGTCTGCCTGTCTGCTCTGCACTGTGAATAACACACCTGGCGGCCTGCCTGCTCTGCACTGTGTATAACACACCTGCACGCTCTGCACTGTGTATAACACACCTGCCTGCCTGTCTGCTCTGCACTGTGTATAACACACCTGGCTGCCTGCCTGCTCTGCACTATGTATAACACACCTGGCTGCTCTGCACTGTGTATAACACATCTGTCTGCCTGCCTGCTCTGCACTGTGTATAACACACCTGGCTGCCTGACTGCTCTGCACTGTGTATAACACACCTGGCTGTCTGCCTGGACTGCACTGTGTATAACACACCTGACTGCCTGTCTGCTCTGCACTGTGTATAACACACCTGACTGCTTGTCTGCTCTGCACTGTGTATAACACACCTGGATGCTTGTCTGCTCTGCACTGTGTATAACACACCTGGCTGCCTGCCTGCTCTGCACTGTGTATAACACACCTGACTGCCTGTCTGCTCTGCACTGTGTATAACACACCTGGCTGCCTGTCTGCTCTGCACTATGTATAACACACCTGACTGCCTGTCTGCTCTGCACTGTGTATAACACACCTGACTGCCTGTCTGCTCTGCACTGTGTATAACACACCTGCCTGCCTGCCTGCTCTGCACTGTGTATAACACACCTGGCTGCCTGCCTGCCTGCTCTGCACTGTGTATAACACACCTGGCTGCCTGTCTGCTCTGCACTGTGTATAACACACCTGACTGCCTGTCTGCTCTGCACTGTGTATAACACACCTGCCTGCCTGCCTGCTCTGCACTGTGTATAACACACCTGACTGCCTGCCTACCTCCACTGTGTATAACACACCTGTCTGCCTGCTCTGCACTGTGTATAACACACCTGGCTGTCTGCCTGCTCTGCGCTGTGTATAACACACCTGCCTGCTCAGCACTGTGTATAACACACCTGTCTGCCTGCTCTGCACTGTGTATAACACACCTGCCTGCCTGCTCTGCACTGTGTTTATCACACCTGCCTGCCTGCTCTGCAGTGTGTATAACACACCTGCCTGCCTGCTCTGCACTGTGTATAACACACCTGTCTGCCTGCCTGCTCTGCACTGTTTATAGCACACCTGTCTACCTACCTGCTCTGCACTGTGTATAACACACCTGCCTGCCTGCTCTGCACTGTGTATATTCAGTGATGTGCAGTCACTAGAGGCAGGTGAGGCAGTGCTTCACCTCTCATATGGGCAAAAATATATATTTTTTTATTGGCTTTAAAAAAAAAATAATTCTCTCAGCTATATGTTGTGCAATGGAGAGGCACAAGCAGGTCTGCCCACCATTACACAACATACTGCGCCATCTACTGGATGAAAGTGGTTAAGATCATTGCATGGCCCATTAACTGCTTATTTGAGGCAGTCCTATTTGGGCTGAACCAATCCAGTGAGAGGCATTAGTAAGTGGAACTTAGGGTTGGGGCTGGATGTTAAATCATATAAAACAAAACAAAAACGGAAAAAAATAACTTATATATTTTGTTGCTGTCCTGTGAACCTGCAAGCTTTGCTAAAGTGAAAAAGAGGGTTCTGTTCTTCCCCTCTAAGTGCAGTGGAATGTGCCACTGTCACTTCCTGAATCCTTACAGAGCAGGAAGAGAGGCACAGAGAGCAGTGTTTTAGCCACATCTTATTAAAGTAAGATTTTACTGAAAGGGATTCTGTTAGTGAAAATGATAATTTAATGAATGTGGTTTAGTGTTTTTTTACTCTTTTACAGCAAAGGATTGTTTTTGTATTTTGTTTACTCAAACTTTACACCCACTAACTTAGCAGCTTGCCTCTGTACTTCACACTAAATTATAGACTCATTTTCTGAACTCTTTGTAGCTCTGCTGTTTTATTACTTTAAAATGCAGTGGTCCCTCTCCCCCCCCCCCCCCCTTGTGTGTGTGTGTGTGTGTCTCTCTCTCTATCTATCCATCTCTCTCCTTATGTGTTGTTCTCCCCCATGGTCTCTTTCTCTCTCTGTCTCTCTTCCTCCCCCTCTGACTCTCATCCCTTATGTGTCTCTCTAACCCTCTGTGTGTGATTGTGTCTCTCTCTCTCTCTCTCTCTCTCTCTCTCTAACCCTCTGTGTGTGATTGTGTCTCTCTAACCCTCTGTGTGTGATTGTGTCTCTCTTTCTCTCTCTAACCATCTGTGTGTGATTGTGTCTCTCTTTCTCTCACACCCTCTGTGTGTGATTGTGTCTCTCTCTCTTTCTCTCTCTCTAACCCTCTGTGTGTGATTGTGTGTGTCTCTCTCTCTCTCTAACCCTCTGTGTGTGATTGTGTCTCTCTAACCCTCTGTGTGTGATTGTGTCTCTCTTTCTCTAACCTTCTGTGTATGATTGTGTCTCTCTCTCTTTCTCTCTCTCTCTAACCCTCTGTGTGTGATTGTGTCTCTCTCTCTCTCTCACCCTCTGTGTGTGATTGTGTCTCTCTCTCTCTCACCTTCTGTGTATGATTGTGTCTCTCTTTCTCTCTAACCCTCTGTGTGTGATTGTGTCTCTCTCTCTAACCCTCTGTGTGTTATTGTGTCTCTCTCTTTCTCTCTCTCTCTAACCCTCTGTGTGTGATTGTGTGTCTCTCTCTCTTTCTCTCTAACCCTCTGTGTGTGATTGTGTCTCTCTCTTTCTCTCTCTCTAACCCTCTGTGTGTGATTGTGTTTCTTTCTCTCTCTCACCCTCTGTGTGTGATTGTTTCTCTCTCTCTCTCTCTAACCCTCTGTGTATGATTGTCTCTCTCTCTCTCTCTCTCTCTCTAACCCTCTGTGTGAGATTGTGTGTCTCTCTCTTTCTCTCGCTCTCTAACCCTCTGTGTATGATTGTGTCTCTCTCTATTTCTCTCTCTCTCTAACCCTCTGTATGTGATTGTGTCTCTCTTTCTCTCTCTCTAACCCTCTGTGTGTGATCGTGTCTCTCTTTCTCTAACCCTCTGTATGTGATTGTGTCTCTCTTTCTCTCTAACCCTCTGTGTGTGATTGTGTCTCTCACTCTTTTTATTTCTCTCTCTCTAACCCTCTGTGTGTGATTGTGTCTCTCTCTTTCTCTCTCTCTAACCCTCTGTCTGTGATTGTGTCTCTCTCCCTCTAACCCTCTGTGTGTGATTGTGTCTCTCTCTCTTTCTCTCTAACCCTCTGTGTGTCTCTTCCCCCCGTCTCTCTCTCTCCCTCTCCCCCCGAGTGCTTTTCTGTGTTTCTGTCTACCTTTTATTTATTTAATTAATGAATTGGTAGTGCCATCTGATGGTGTGGCTTTATTTAAAGGGGTGGGGTCAAGCGCCCCACCATCTTTAAATTTCACCAGCCGCCACTGGATCAAGACATTTTTATATTTACTGAATAATGAAAGAATCTATAAGCATAATTTGCAGCATTAAAGTAAAAAGTATGTTTTAAACATATTTTAATGGGCATGGATTTCTAGATCTCATAATCAGAGCAAGCATTGTGTTATCTGGCAAGAGTTTGTTACAATCCTTTTAGACTAAAATCAGATGTTTACTAAGTTGACCAGTTTTCCAAGACACCATTTAAAGGGACATGAAACCCATATGCAAATTTAAATAACTTTCCAATTTACATCTAATATCTAATTTTCTTCATTCTTTTGATATCCTTTGTTGAAAATCATATCTAAATATGCTCAGTAGCTGCTGATTGGTGGCTGCACATAGATACCTCATGTGATTGGCTCACCCATGTGCATTGCTATTTCTTCAACAAAGGATATCTAAAGAATGAAGGCGTATCCTAGCCACTGCCTCACCAGCCTCTGGCGTCACTGCACGTCACTGGTGTATAACACACCTGCCTGTCTGCTCTGCACTGTGTATAACACACCTGGCTGCCTGCTCTGCACTGTGTATAACACACCTGGCTGCCTGCCTGCTCTGCACTGTGTATAACACACCTGGCTGCCTGCCTGCCTGTTCTGCACTGTGTATAACACACCTGCCTGTCTGCTCTGCACTGTGTATAACACACCTGACTGCCTGTCTGCTCTGCACTGTATATAACACACCTGGCTGCCTGCCTGCTCTGCACTGTGTATAACACACCTGGCTGCCTGCCTGCTCTGCACTGTGTATAACACACCTGGCTGCCTGCCTGCCTGAACTGCCTGTGTATAACACACCTGGCTGTCTGCTCTGCACTGTGTATAACACACCCAGCTGCCTGCCTGCCTGCCTGCTCTGCACTGTGTATAACACATCTGGCTGCCTGCCTGCCTGCACTGCACTGTGTATAACACACCTGGCTGCCTGCCTGCACTGCACTGTGTATAACACATCTGGCTGCCTGCCTGCCTGCTCTGCACTGTGTATAACACATCTGGCTGCCTGGCTGCCTGCACTGTGTATAACACACCTGGCTGCCTGTCTGCTCTGCACTGTGTATAACACACCTGGCTGCCTGTCTGCTCTGCACTGTGTATAACACACCTGTCTGCCTGTCTGCCTGCACTGTGTATAACACACCTGGCTGCCTGTCTGCTCTGCACTGTGTATAACACACCTGACTGCCTGTCTGCTCTGCACTGTGTATAACACACCTGACTGCCTGTCTGCTCTGCACTGTGTATAACACACCTGACTGCCTGCCTGCTCTGCACTGTGTATAACACACCTGGCTGCCTGCCTGCCTGCTCTGCACTGTGTATAACACACCTGGCTGCCTGTCTACTCTGCACTGTGTATAACACACCTGACTGCCTGTCTGCTCTGCACTGTGTATAACACACCTGTCTGCCTGCCTGCTCTGCACTGTGTATAACACACCTGTCTGCCTGTCTGCTCTGCATTGTGTATAACACACCTGACTGCCTGCCTGCTCTGCACTGTGTATAACACACCTGACTGCCTGCCTACCTCCACTGTGTATAACACACCTGTCTGCCTGCTCTGCACTGTGTATAACACACCTGGCTGTCTGCCTGCTCTGCGCTGTGTATAACACACCTGCCTGCTCAGCACTGTGTATAACACACCTGCCTGCCTGCTCTGCAGTGTGTATAACACACCTGCCTGCCTGCTCTGCACTGTGTATAACACACCTGTCTGCCTGCCTGCTCTGCACTGTGTATAACACACCTGCCTGCCTGCTCTGCAGTGTGTATAACACACCTGCCTGCCTGCTCTGCACTGTGTATAACACACCTGGCTGTCTGCCTTCTCTACACTGTGTATAACACACCTGGCTGCCTGCCTGCACTGCACTGTGTATAACACACCTGCCTGCCTGTCTGCTCTGCACTGTGTATAACACACCTGGCTGCCTGTCTGCTCTGCACTGTGTATAACACACCTGCCTGCCTGCTCTGCACTGTGTATAACACACCTGGCTGTCTGCCTGCTCTACACTGTGTATAACACACCTGGCTGCCTGCCTGCACTGCACTGTGTATAACACACCTGGCTGCCTGCCTGCTCTGCACTGTGTATAACACACCTGGCTGCCTGCCTGCTCTGCACTGTGTATAACACACCTGGCTGCCTGCCTGCCTGTTCTGCACTGTGTATAACACACCTGCCTGTCTGCTCTGCACTGTGTATAACACACCTGACTGCCTGTCTGCTCTGCACTGTATATAACACACCTGGCTGCCTGCCTGCTCTGCACTGTGTATAACACACCTGGCTGCCTGCCTGCTCTGCACTGTGTATAACACACCTGGCTGCCTGCCTGCCTGAACTGCCTGTGTATAACACACCTGGCTGTCTGCTCTGCACTGTGTATAACACACCCAGCTGCCTGCCTGCCTGCCTGCCTGCTCTGCACTGTGTATAACACATCTGGCTGCCTGCCTGCCTGCACTGCACTGTGTATAACACACCTGGCTGCCTGCCTGCACTGCACTGTGTATAACACATCTGGCTGCCTGCCTGCCTGCTCTGCACTGTGTATAACACATCTGGCTGCCTGGCTGCCTGCACTGTGTATAACACACCTGGCTGCCTGGCTGCTCTGCACTGTGTATAACACACCTGGCTGCCTGTCTGCTCTGCACTGTGTATAACACACCTGTCTGCCTGTCTGCCTGCACTGTGTATAACACACCTGGCTGCCTGTCTGCTCTGCACTGTGTATAACACACCTGACTGCCTGTCTGCTCTGCACTGTGTATAACACACCTGACTGCCTGTCTGCTCTGCACTGTGTATAACACACCTGACTGCCTGCCTGCTCTGCACTGTGTATAACACACCTGGCTGCCTGCCTGCCTGCTCTGCACTGTGTATAACACACCTGGCTGCCTGTCTACTCTGCACTGTGTATAACACACCTGACTGCCTGTCTGCTCTGCACTGTGTATAACACACCTGTCTGCCTGCCTGCTCTGCACTGTGTATAACACACCTGTCTGCCTGTCTGCTCTGCATTGTGTATAACACACCTGACTGCCTGCCTGCTCTGCACTGTGTATAACACACCTGACTGCCTGCCTACCTCCACTGTGTATAACACACCTGTCTGCCTGCTCTGCACTGTGTATAACACACCTGGCTGTCTGCCTGCTCTGCGCTGTGTATAACACACCTGCCTGCTCAGCACTGTGTATAACACACCTGCCTGCCTGCTCTGCAGTGTGTATAACACACCTGCCTGCCTGCTCTGCACTGTGTATAACACACCTGTCTGCCTGCCTGCTCTGCACTGTGTATAACACACCTGCCTGCCTGCTCTGCAGTGTGTATAACACACCTGCCTGCCTGCTCTGCACTGTGTATAACACACCTGGCTGTCTGCCTTCTCTACACTGTGTATAACACACCTGGCTGCCTGCCTGCACTGCACTGTGTATAACACACCTGCCTGCCTGTCTGCTCTGCACTGTGTATAACACACCTGGCTGCCTGTCTGCTCTGCACTGTGTATAACACACCTGCCTGCCTGCTCTGCACTGTGTATAACACACCTGGCTGTCTGCCTGCTCTACACTGTGTATAACACACCTGGCTGCCTGCCTGCACTGCACTGTGTATAACACACCTGGCTGCCTGCCTGCTCTGCACTGTGTATAACACACCTGGCTGCCTGCCTGCTCTGCACTGTGTATAACACACCTGTCTGCCTGCCTGCCTGCCTGCCTGCTCTGTGCTGTGTATAATACACCTGCCTGTCTGGCTGCTCTGCACTGTGTATAACACACCTGGCTGCCTGCCTGCTCTGCACTGTGTATAACTCACCTGCCTGCCTGCTCTGCATTGTGTATAACACACCTGGCTGCCTGCCTGCTCTGCACTGTGTATAACACACCTGGCTGCTCTGCACTGTGTATAACACACCTGGCTGCTCTGCACTGTGTATAACACACCTGGCTGCCTGTCTACTCTGCACTGTGTATAACACACCTGACTGCCTGTCTGCTCTGCACTGTGTATAACACACCTGACTGCCTGCCTACCTCCACTGTGTATAACACACCTGTCTGCCTGCTCTGCACTGTGTATAACACACCTTGCTGTCTGCCTGCTCTGCGCTGTGTATAACACACCTGCCTGCTCTGCACTGTGTATAACACACCTGTCTGCCTGCTCTGCACTGTGTATAACACACCTGCCTGCCTGCTCTACACTGTGTTTAACACACCTGCCTGCCTGCTCTGCAGTGTGTATAACACGCCTGCCTGCCTGCTCTGCACTGTGTATAACACACCTGTCTGCCTGCCTGCTCTGCACTGTTTATAACACACCTGTCTACCTACCTGCTCTGCACTGTGTATAACACATCTGGCTGCCTGCCTGCCTGCTCTGCACTGTGTATAACACATCTGGCTGCCTGTCTGCCTGCACTGTGTATATCACACCTGGCTGCCTGGCTGCTCTGCACTGTGTATAACACACCTGGCTGCCTGCCTGCTCTGCACTGTGTATAACACACCTGTCTGCCTGTTTGCCTGCACTGTGTATAACACACCTGGCTGCCTGTCTGCTCTGCACTGTGTATAACACACCTGGCTGCCTGTCTGCTATGCACTGTGTATAACACACCTGGCTGTCTGCCTGCTCTACACTGTGTATAACACACCTGGCTGCCTGCCTGCACTGCACTGTGTATAACACACCTGGCTGCCTGTCTGCTCTGCACTGTGTATAACACACCTGGCTGCCTGCCTGCTCTGCACTGTGTATAACACACCTGGCTGCCTGCCTGCTCTGCACTGTGTATAACACACCTGTCTGCCTGCCTGCCTGCCTGCTCTGCGCTGTGTATAATACACCTGCCTGTCTGGCTGCTCTGCACTGTGTATAACACACCTGGCTGTCTGCCTGCTCTGCACTGTGTATAACTCACCTGCCTGCCTGCTCTGCACTGTGTATAACTCACCTGCCTGCCTGCTCTGCACTGTGTATAACACACCTGGCTGCCTGCTCTGCACTGTGTATAACTCACCTGCCTGCCTGCTCTGCACTGTGTATAACTCACCTGCCTGCCTGCTCTGCACTGTGTAAACACACCTGACTGCCTGCTCTGCACTGTGTATAACTCACCTGCCTGCCTGCTCTGCACTGTGTATAACACACCTGGCTGCTCTGCACTGTGTATAACACACCTGGCTGCCTGTCTACTCTGCACTGTGTATAACACACCTGACTGCCTGTCTGCTCTGCACTGTGTATAACACACCTGACTGCCTGCCTACCTCCACTGTGTATAACACACCTGTCTGCCTGCTCTGCACTGTGTATAACACACCTTGCTGTCTGCCTGCTCTGCGCTGTGTATAACACACCTGCCTGCTCTGCACTGTGTATAACACACCTGTCTGCCTGCTCTGCACTGTGTATAACACACCTGCCTGCCTGCTCTGCACTGTGTTTAACACACCTGCCTGCCTGCTCTGCAGTGTGTATAACACACCTGCCTGCCTGCTCTGCACTGTGTATAACACACCTGTCTGCCTGCCTGCTCTGCACTGTTTATAACACACCTGTCTACCTACCTGCTCTGCACTGTGTATAACACACCTGCCTGCCTGCTCTGCACTGTGTATAACACACCTGCCTGTCTGCTCTGCACTGTGTATAACACACCTGGCTGCCTGCTCTGCACTGTGTATAACACACCTGGCTGCCTGCCTGCTCTGCACTGTGTATAACACACCTGGCTGCCTGCCTGCCTGCTCTGCACTGTGTATAACACACCTGCCTGTCTGCTCTGCACTGTGTATAACACACCTGCCTGCCTGCTCTGCAGTGTGTATAACACACCTGCCTGCCTGCTCTGCACTGTGTATAACACACCTGGCTGTCTGCCTTCTCTACACTGTGTATAACACACCTGGCTGCCTGCCTGCACTGCACTGTGTATAACACACCTGCCTGCCTGTCTGCTCTGCACTGTGTATAACACACCTGGCTGCCTGTCTGCTCTGCACTGTGTATAACACACCTGCCTGCCTGCTCTGCACTGTGTATAACACACCTGGCTGTCTGCCTGCTCTACACTGTGTATAACACACCTGGCTGCCTGCCTGCACTGCACTGTGTATAACACACCTGGCTGCCTGCCTGCTCTGCACTGTGTATAACACACCTGGCTGCCTGCCTGCTCTGCACTGTGTATAACACACCTGTCTGCCTGCCTGCCTGCCTGCTCTGTGCTGTGTATAATACACCTGCCTGTCTGGCTGCTCTGCACTGTGTATAACACACCTGGCTGCCTGCCTGCTCTGCACTGTGTATAACTCACCTGCCTGCCTGCTCTGCATTGTGTATAACACACCTGGCTGCCTGCCTGCTCTGCACTGTGTATAACACACCTGGCTGCTCTGCACTGTGTATAACACACCTGGCTGCTCTGCACTGTGTATAACACACCTGGCTGCCTGTCTTCTCTGCACTGTGTATAACACACCTGACTGCCTGTCTGCTCTGCACTGTGTATAACACACCTGACTGCCTGCCTACCTCCACTGTGTATAACACACCTGTCTGCCTGCTCTGCACTGTGTATAACACACCTTGCTGTCTGCCTGCTCTGCGCTGTGTATAACACACCTGCCTGCTCTGCACTGTGTATAACACACCTGTCTGCCTGCTCTGCACTGTGTATAACACACCTGCCTGCCTGCTCTACACTGTGTTTAACACACCTGCCTGCCTGCTCTGCAGTGTGTATAACACGCCTGCCTGCCTGCTCTGCACTGTGTATAACACACCTGTCTGCCTGCCTGCTCTGCACTGTTTATAACACACCTGTCTACCTACCTGCTCTGCACTGTGTATAACACATCTGGCTGCCTGCCTGCCTGCTCTGCACTGTGTATAACACATCTGGCTGCCTGTCTGCCTGCACTGTGTATATCACACCTGGCTGCCTGGCTGCTCTGCACTGTGTATAACACACCTGGCTGCCTGCCTGCTCTGCACTGTGTATAACACACCTGTCTGCCTGTTTGCCTGCACTGTGTATAACACACCTGGCTGCCTGTCTGCTCTGCACTGTGTATAACACACCTGGCTGCCTGTCTGCTATGCACTGTGTATAACACACCTGGCTGTCTGCCTGCTCTACACTGTGTATAACACACCTGGCTGCCTGCCTGCACTGCACTGTGTATAACACACCTGGCTGCCTGTCTGCTCTGCACTGTGTATAACACACCTGGCTGCCTGCCTGCTCTGCACTGTGTATAACACACCTGGCTGCCTGCCTGCTCTGCACTGTGTATAACACACCTGTCTGCCTGCCTGCCTGCTCTGCGCTGTGTATAATACACCTGCCTGTCTGGCTGCTCTGCACTGTGTATAACACACCTGGCTGTCTGCCTGCTCTGCACTGTGTATAACTCACCTGCCTGCCTGCTCTGCACTGTGTATAACTCACCTGCCTGCCTGCTCTGCACTGTGTATAACACACCTGGCTGCCTGCTCTGCACTGTGTATAACTCACCTGCCTGCCTGCTCTGCACTGTGTATAACTCACCTGCCTGCCTGCTCTGCACTGTGTAAACACACCTGACTGCCTGCCTGCTCTGCACTGTGTATAACTCACCTGCCTGCCTGCTCTGCACTGTGTATAACACACCTGGCTGCTCTGCACTGTGTATAACACACCTGGCTGCCTGTCTACTCTGCACTGTGTATAACACACCTGACTGCCTGTCTGCTCTGCACTGTGTATAACACACCTGACTGCCTGCCTACCTCCACTGTGTATAACACACCTGTCTGCCTGCTCTGCACTGTGTATAACACACCTTGCTGTCTGCCTGCTCTGCGCTGTGTATAACACACCTGCCTGCTCTGCACTGTGTATAACACACCTGTCTGCCTGCTCTGCACTGTGTATAACACACCTGCCTGCCTGCTCTGCACTGTGTTTAACACACCTGCCTGCCTGCTCTGCAGTGTGTATAACACACCTGCCTGCCTGCTCTGCACTGTGTATAACACACCTGTCTGCCTGCCTGCTCTGCACTGTTTATAACACACCTGTCTACCTACCTGCTCTGCACTGTGTATAACACACCTGCCTGCCTGCTCTGCACTGTGTATAACACACCTGCCTGTCTGCTCTGCACTGTGTATAACACACCTGGCTGCCTGCTCTGCACTGTGTATAACACACCTGGCTGCCTGCCTGCTCTGCACTGTGTATAACACACCTGGCTGCCTGCCTGCCTGCTCTGCACTGTGTATAACACACCTGCCTGTCTGCTCTGCACTGTGTATAACACACCTGACTGCCTGTCTGCTCTGCACTGTGTATAACACACCTGGCTGCCTGCCTGCACTGCCTGTGTATAACACACCTGGCTGTCTGCTCTGCACTGTGTATAACACACCTGCCTGCCTGCCTGCTCTGCACTGTGTATAACACATCTGGCTGCCTGCCTGCACTGCACTGTGTATAACACACCTGGCTGCCTGCCTGCACTGCACTGTGTATAACACATCTGGCTGCCTGCCTGCCTGTCTGCCTGCTCTGCACTGTGTATAACACATCTGGCTGCCTGTCTGCCTGCACTGTGTATAACACACCTGGCTGCCTGTCTGCTCTGCACTGTGTATAACACACCTGGCTGCCTGCCTGCCTACTCTGCACTGTGTATAACACACCTGTCTGCCTGTCTGCCTGCACTGTGTATAACACACCTGGCTGCCTGCCTGCACTGCACTGTGTATAACACACCTGCCTGCCTGTCTGCCTGCACTGTGTATAACACACCTGGCTGTCTGCCTGCTCTACACTGTGTATAACACACCTGGCTGCCTGCCTGCACTGCACTGTGTATAACACACCTGCCTGCCTGTCTGCTCTGCACTGTGTATAACACACCTGGCTGCCTGTCTGCTCTGCACTGTGTATAACACACCTGGCTGCCTGCCTGCTCTGCACTGTGTATAACACCCCTGGCTGCCTGCCTGCCTGCTCTGCACTGTGTATAACACACCTGTCTGCCTGCCTGCTCTGCGCTGTGTATAATACACCTGCCTGCCTGGCTGCTCTGCACTGTGTAAACACACCTGACTGCCTGCCTGCTCTGCACTGTGTATAACTCACCTGCCTGCCTGCTCTGCACTGTGTATAACACACCTGACTGCCTGTCTGCTCTGCACTGTGTATAACACACCTGGCTGCCTGCCTGTCTGCTCTGCACTGTATATAACTCACCTGCCTGCCTGCTCTGCACTGTGTATAACACACCTGTCTGCTCTGCACTGTATATAACACACCTGTCTGCTCTGCACTGTGTATAACACACCTGTCTGCTCTGCACTGTGTATAACACACCTGCCTGCTCTGCACTGTGTATAACACACCTGGCTGCCTGTCTGCTCTGCACTGTGTATAACACACCTGGCTGCCTGTCTGCTCTGCACTGTGTATAACACACCCGGCTGCCTGTCTGCTCTGCACTGTGTATAACACACCTGGCTGCCTGCCTGCACTGCACTGTGTATAACACACCTGCCTGCTCTGCACTGTGTATAACACACCTGGCTGCCTGCCTGCACTGCACTGTGTATAACACACCTGGCTGCCTGCCTGCACTGCACTGTGTATAACACACCTGTCTGCTCTGCACTGTGTATAACACACCTGCCTGCTCTGCACTGTGTATAACACACCTGGCTGCCTGCCTGCACTGCACTGTGTATAACACACCTGGCTGCTTGCCTGCACTGCACTGTGTATAACACACCTGGCTGCCTGTCTGCTCTGCACTGTGTATAACACACCCGGCTGCCTGTCTGCTCTGCACTGTGTATAACACTGGAAATAGTGGCAACGGTGTTAGTTTAAGCAAATATCAACCCCTTCATAATATAGTATGCTGAAATAATAGTAGATATATAATCTATTCAGTATTCATTATATACCAGTTAGTATCACTGGTGAAGTGTAGGAGAAGGGGGGTGCTGACTGTCTGATAGATATATAGGTACAAAAAAGAGAGAGAGAAGTTTGACAGTACCCAGCACTCACAAAACACTATATAGTAACAGTATGCATTGAAAACCGGATTGTGTCCAGAACTGGTTATTAAAACGTAACTTTTACTAATGATAGAATAAAATAAAAAAGGTTGGTAAATAGTACCAAATGTATAACATAAATATGTGAGACATACATTTAAAACTTAGATTAAGAAACAGATCAGGACTGTGTGTGTGAGACTTCAAAAACAGAATTACTTCCCTGGGTAATAGTTCAAATACACCGTAACCCTCAGGGCTCAGAGAATACACGGATTGCTCTAAAGCTAATCTAAAAAGGGGATTGACCCCAACAACATTACCTAATCTGAGCAATACTGGTACCTAGAGCAGGAGAGGAAACGGTTTATAAATGACTGATTAAGGAAGGCAATTGCCACATCAATATAAGCTTAGAAAAGTCCCAGGTAAACACAAATTAGCAAGTCTCATGCACACAGACAAGGCCTGATGTACATTTCGCCGCTAGCACGGCTTTCTCAGAGGCTAACCAGAGTCAGGGCCCCAACCCGGTATTTGTATCGTCATTGACCAATAGAAATTGGTTCTAAGCACACACCTCTAGATGCAGCCTATCACAAGAGGCTTAATGTAATTGGTTAAAGATTCATCACATGATCGTATCAAGCAGGTGTCAGGATAGTAACATGTTGAAACAATTTTGTGATATAAGGTATTAGATATTTGCTACATTGTTTCAAAATCAAGAATAGGTGTCAGGAGCATTGAAAGATGACAGCAACCATGCATAAATCCTCTCCATGTATGTTGATAGAAAATTTGATTGCGTTTTTCAAAAAAAGAGATCATAAGAGAATTATGTCAACATCCTTCCTATATCACACGAATGTAAATACTCTATTGATGTAGAAAAAATAAATAAATAAAACCTCTCCATGTATATTGATAGAAAATTTAAATTTATTTAAGTTTTAATTGCGTTTTTCAAAAAACGATCATGAGAGAATGATGTCAAAAATCATTCACAAATTGACTTAAATAAGACACACTCATCTTATCTGTCAGAGCAAAGAGTAATGTTAACACGAATAAGTATATTGACTCTATTGAGACGGAGTCTTCTTGTGTGTCCCTAATAGATTAAGTGCATAAAATAGCTTGATATTAAAAATCTATATGTAAGATTTATGAATAATATCACGTAATGCGTATCACATTTCAAATAGCAAACCAAAAAAGGGGGGGACATTGTTTGCAATATTTCAGCCAATATTATCACTATAGTGCAGATCCTGCCCATTAGTGGATTGACCAAATTTAATTGCGTTTTTCAACAAACGATAATAAAAGAATAATGTCAACACTAATCCACCAATTGACTTAAATTGAACATACTATTCTTATTTATAAAAGCAAAGAGTATTGTTTCTTATGCCTCTCCGTGTATATTGATAGAAAGTTTAAATTTTAATTGCGTTTTTCGAAAAACGATCATGAGAGAATGATGTCAAAACTCATTCACAAATTGACTTAAATCAGACACACTCTTCATATCTGTCAGAGCAAAGAGTAATGTTAACACAAATAAGTATACTGTATTGACTCTATTAAAACGAAATCTTATTGTGTGTCCCTAGTAGATTAAGTGCATAAAATAGCTTGATATCAAAAATCTGTATGTAAGATTTATGAATAATTTCACGTAATGCGTATCACATTTCAAATAGCAAACCAAAAAAGGGGGGACATTGTTTGCAATGTTTCAGCCAATATTATCACTATAGTGCAAATCCTGCCCATTAGTGGATTAACCAAATTTAATTGCGTTTTTCAACAAACGATAATAAGAGAATAATGTCAACACTAATCCACCAATTGACTTAAATTGAACACACTATTCTTATTTATAAAAGCAGAGTATTGTTATGCAATCATAAGATGAAATATGCTAAAGTATATCTCTTATTACAGTGGTTATAGTTATAATTTATTTTGTACTGTAATTTCCCAAACGTCATCTGCTACAAGTATAGGACTATCATTCGTGCCAGTATGGTAGTTTATCCCTATATGGGTTATTACAGTAGTGTTACTGTTCCTTCTGTCATGGATTATTGATCTATATGCACATAAAAAGTCACCTATTGTTCATTTACAGGAATGCCGCAAATCCATCCTGTTCGTTAATCCCATTGGGTGTAAGGGTATTAAGCCAAAAAATCCAGCGGCATTCAGATTGGAGCAGCATTTGTTCTATATCTCCTCCTCTTATGCCTGGTTTTATAACCTGTAATACAGAGACTTTTAGTCGTGGTCTAGGACCATGTTTCTTTAGGTAATGTCTTGCTACCGGAGTGAGTGTTTTATTTTTACCTATATCAGTAATGCAATTTTTAATGCTATTGATATGTTCACCTATTCTGGTGCGTAGTTCTCTGGTCGTAATACCCACATATCTCAAACCACATTCACACAGTAAACAGTAGACCACATTTTTGGTCCTACAATTAGCGAAACCAAGCATCCGTTTGGTTCCAGCACGTGTAGAAAATTCTCTTTCATCATGTATATATTCGCAGAAGCTACATGAGCCACAAGCATAAGTTCCACATAATCTTTTGGTACTTGGTTTTTTCCTAATAAAATGACTCTGTACCAGTTTGTTCCCTATTGTTGGTGCTCTGCGCCAGCTGGTGTTAATTCTTTGGCCTATACAATTAGCCAAAACTGGATCTGATTTCAAGATGTTAACATGTTTATTAAGTATCTCATGAATGTGCTGATGTTCTGAGTTGTAGGTTGTAACAAATCTTACAGTATCATCAAGTTTTGTGTTTTTCTTTTTAGGTATGAGTAAGGAGTCTCTTGAGGTTCTTTTGGCACGTTGGAATGCCAATCTTATAATTTTTCTTGTGTAACCTCTCTCCCTCAGACGAAATTTGAGCTCTTTCGCTCTTTTCATGAAAACAACATCATCTGTACAATTCCTCCGGATTCTGAGGAATTCCCCAGTAGGAATTGCTCTTTTAGTTTGTGTAGTATGACAGCTGTCATATTGTAGCAAAGAATTTGTTGCTGTCTTTTTTCTAAATAGATCAGTTTTCAGCATATTTCTCTCATCTTTATAGATCATGACATCCAAGAATTCAACTTCGGACTCGCTTGTATTATAGGTCAATCTTAAATTTAGATCATTAGTAGTGTATAACACACCTGGCTGCCTGCCTGCACTGCACTGTGTATAACACACCTGCCTGCTCTGCACTGTGTATAACACACCTGGCTGCCTGCCTGCACTGCACTGTGTATAACACACCTGGCTGCCTGCCTGCACTGCACTGTGTATAACACACCTGCCTGTTCTGCACTGTGTATAACACACCCGGCTGCCTGTCTGCTCTGCACTGTGTATAACACACCTGGCTGCCTGTCTGCTCTGCACTGTGTATAACACACCTGGCTGCCTGTCTGCTCTGCACTGTATATAACACACCTGGCTGCCTGCCTGCACTGCACTGTGTATAACACACCTGCCTGTCTGCTCTGCACTTTGTATAACACACCTGGCTGCCTGCCTGCACTGCACTGTGTATAGCACACCTGCCTGCCTGTCTGCTCTGCACTGTGTATAACACACCTGGCTGCCTGTCTGCTCTGCACTGTGTATAACACACCTGGCTGCCTGCCTGCTCTGCACTGTGTATAACACACCTGTCTGCCTGCCTGCTCTGCACTGTGTATAACACACCTGCCTGCTCTGCACTGTGTATAACACACCTGTCTGCTCTGCACTGTGTATAACACACCTGGCTGCCTGCCTGCTCTGCGCTGTGTATAACACACCTGGCTGCCTGCTTGCTCTGCACTGTGTATAACACACCTGACTGCCTGCCTGCTCTGCACTGTGTAAACACACCTGACTGCCTGCCTGCTCTGCACTGTGTATAACTCACCTGCCTGCCTGCTCTGCACTGTGTATAACACACCTGGCTGCTCTGCACTGTGTATAACACACCTGGCTGCTCTGCACTGTGTATAACACACCTGGCTGCCTGTCTACTCTGCACTGTGTATAACACACCTGACTGCCTGTCTGCTCTGCACTGTGTATAACACACCTGACTGCCTGCCTACCTCCACTGTGTATAACACACCTGTCTGCCTGCTCTGCACTGTGTATAACACACCTTGCTGTCTGCCTGCTCTGCGCTGTGTATAACACACCTGCCTGCTCTGCACTGTGTATAACACACCTGGCTGCCTGCTCTGCACTGTGTATAACACACCTGGCTGCCTGCCTGCTCTGCACTGTGTATAACACACCTGGCTGCCTGCCTGCCTGCTCTGCACTGTGTATAACACACCTGGCTGCCTGCCTGCTCTGCACTGTGTATAACAGACCTGGCTGCCTGCCTTCCTGCTCTGCACTGTGTATAACACACCTGCCTGTCTGCTCTGCACTGTGTATAACACACCTGACTGCCTGTCTGCTCTGCACTGTGTATAACACACCTGGCTGCCTGCTTGCTCTGCACTGTGTATAACACACCTGGCTGCCTGCCTGCTCTGCACTGTGTATAACACACCTGGCTGCCTGCCTGCACTGCCTGTGTATAACACACCTGGCTGTCTGCTCTGCACTGTGTATAACACACCTAGCTGCCTGTCTGCTCTGCACTGTGTATAACACACCTGGCTGCCTGTCTGCTCTGCACTGTGTATAACACACCTGGCTGCCTGCTCTGCACTGTGTATAACACACCTGGCTGCCTGCCTGCTCTGCACTGTGTATAACACACCTGGCTGCCTGCCTGCCTGCTCTGCACTGTGTATAACACACCTGCCTGTCTGCTCTGCACTGTGTATAACACACCTGACTGCCTGTCTGCTCTGCACTGTGTATAACACACCTGGCTGCCTGCTTGCTCTGCACTGTGTATAACACACCTGGCTGCCTGCCTGCCTGCTCTGCACTGTGTATAACACACCTGGCTGCCTGCTCTGTACTGTGTATAACACACCTGGCTGCCTGTCTGCTCTGCACTGTGTATAACACACCTGTCTGCCTGCTCTGCATTGTGTATAACACACCTGACTGCCTGCCTGCCTGCACTGCACTGTGTATAACACACCTGCCTGCTCTGCACTGTGTATAACACACCTGCCTGCTCTGCACTGTGTATAACACACCTGACTGCCTGACTGCACTGTGTATAACACACCTGACTGCCTGTCTGCTCTGCACTGTGTATAACACACCTGGCTGCCTGCCTGCACTGCGTATAACACACCTGGCTGCCTGTCTGCTCTGCACTGTGTATAACACACCTGGCTGCCTGCCTGCACTGCGTATAACACACCTGGCTGCCTGTCTGCTCTGCACTGTGTATAACACACCTGGCTGCCTGTCTGCTCTGCACTGTGTATAACACACCTGTCTGCCTGCTCTGCACTGTGTATAACACACCTGGCTGCTTGTCTGCTCTGCGCTGTGTATAACACACCTGTCTGCCTGCTCTGCACTGTGTATAACACACCTGGCTGCCTGTCTGCTCTGCACTGTGTATAACACACATGACTGCCTGCCTGCTCTGCACTGTGTATAACACACCTGGCTGCCTGTCTGCTCTGCACTGTGTATAACACACCTGTCTGCTCTGCACTGTGTATAACACACCTGGCTGCCTGCCTGCACTGTGTATATCACACCTGGCTGCCTGTCTACTCTGCACTGTGTATAACACACCTGTCTGCCTGCTCTGCACTGTGTATAACACACCTGGCTGCCTGCCTGCTCTGCACTGTGTATAACACACCTGGCTGCCTGGTTGCTCTGCACTGTGTAAAACACACCTGTCTGCCTGCTCTGTACTGTGTATAACACACCTGGCTGCATGTCTGCTCTGCACTGTGTATAACACACCTGTCTGCCTGCTCTGCACTGTGTATAACACACCTGTCTGTCTGTATGCTCTGCACTGTGTATAACACACCTGTCTGCCTGCCTGCTCTGCACTGTGTATAACACACCTGGCTGCCTGCCTGCCTGCCTGCTCTGCACTGTGTATAACACACCTGCCTGCCTGCCTGCTCTGCACTGTGTATAACACACCTGACTGCCTGTCTGCTCTGCACTGTGTATAACACACCTGACTGCCTGTCTGCTCTGCACTGTGTATAACACACCTGCCTGCCTGTCTGCTCTGCACTGTGTATAACACACCTGGCTGCCTGTCTTCTCTGCACTGTGTATAACACACCTGTCTGCTCTGCACTGTGCATAACACACCTGGCTGCCTGCCTGCACTGTGTATAACACACCTGGCTGCCTGTCTGCTCTGCACTGTGTATAACACACCTGTCTGCCTGCTCTGCACTGTGTATGACACACCTGGCTGCCTGGCTGCTCTGCACTGTGTATAACACACCTGTCTGCCTGCTCTGCACTGTGTATAACACACCTGTCTGCCTGTCTGCTCTGCACTGTGAATAACACACCTGGCGGCCTGCCTGCTCTGCACTGTGTATAACACACCTGCACGCTCTGCACTGTGTATAACACACCTGCCTGCCTGTCTGCTCTGCACTGTGTATAACACACCTGGCTGCCTGCCTGCTCTGCACTATGTATAACACACCTGGCTGCTCTGCACTGTGTATAACACATCTGTCTGCCTGCCTGCTCTGCACTGTGTATAACACACCTGGCTGCCTGACTGCTCTGCACTGTGTATAACACACCTGGCTGTCTGCCTGGACTGCACTGTGTATAACACACCTGACTGCCTGTCTGCTCTGCACTGTGTATAACACACCTGACTGCTTGTCTGCTCTGCACTGTGTATAACACACCTGGATGCTTGTCTGCTCTGCACTGTGTATAACACACCTGGCTGCCTGCCTGCTCTGCACTGTGTATAACACACCTGACTGCCTGTCTGCTCTGCACTGTGTATAACACACCTGGCTGCCTGTCTGCTCTGCACTATGTATAACACACCTGACTGCCTGTCTGCTCTGCACTGTGTATAACACACCTGACTGCCTGTCTGCTCTGCACTGTGTATAACACACCTGCCTGCCTGCCTGCTCTGCACTGTGTATAACACACCTGGCTGCCTGCCTGCCTGCTCTGCACTGTGTATAACACACCTGGCTGCCTGTCTACTCTGCACTGTGTATAACACACCTGACTGCCTGTCTGCTCTGCACTGTGTATAACACACCTGCCTGCCTGCCTGCTCTGCACTGTGTATAACACACCTGACTGCCTGCCTACCTCCACTGTGTATAACACACCTGTCTGCCTGCTCTGCACTGTGTATAACACACCTGGCTGTCTGCCTGCTCTGCGCTGTGTATAACACACCTGCCTGCTCAGCACTGTGTATAACACACCTGTCTGCCTGCTCTGCACTGTGTATAACACACCTGCCTGCCTGCTCTGCACTGTGTTTATCACACCTGCCTGCCTGCTCTGCAGTGTGTATAACACACCTGCCTGCCTGCTCTGCACTGTGTATAACACACCTGTCTGCCTGCCTGCTCTGCACTGTTTATAGCACACCTGTCTACCTACCTGCTCTGCACTGTGTATAACACACCTGCCTGCCTGCTCTGCACTGTGTATATTCAGTGATGTGCAGTCACTAGAGGCAGGTGAGGCAGTGCTTCACCTCTCATATGGGCAAAAATATATATTTTTTTATTGGCTTTAAAAAAAAAATAATTCTCTCAGCTATATGTTGTGCAATGGAGAGGCACAAGCAGGTCTGCCCACCATTACACAACATACTGCGCCATCTACTGGATGAAAGTGGTTAAGATCATTGCATGGCCCATTAACTGCTTATTTGAGGCAGTCCTATTTGGGCTGAACCAATCCAGTGAGAGGCATTAGTAAGTGGAACTTAGGGTTGGGGCTGGATGTTAAATCATATAAAACAAAACAAAAACGGAAAAAAATAACTTATATATTTTGTTGCTGTCCTGTGAACCTGCAAGCTTTGCTAAAGTGAAAAAGAGGGTTCTGTTCTTCCCCTCTAAGTGCAGTGGAATGTGCCACTGTCACTTCCTGAATCCTTACAGAGCAGGAAGAGAGGCACAGAGAGCAGTGTTTTAGCCACATCTTATTAAAGTAAGATTTTACTGAAAGGGATTCTGTTAGTGAAAATGATAATTTAATGAATGTGGTTTAGTGTTTTTTTACTCTTTTACAGCAAAGGATCGTTTTTGTATTTTGTTTACTCAAACTTTACACCCACTAACTTAGCAGCTTGCCTCTGTACTTCACACTAAATTATAGACTCATTTTCTGAACTCTTTGTAGCTCTGCTGTTTTATTACTTTAAAATGCAGTGGTCCCTCTCCCCTCCCCCCCTTGTGTGTGTGTGTGTGTGTCTCTCTCTCTATCTATCCATCTCTCTCCTTATGTGTTGTTCTCCCCCATGGTCTCTTTCTCTCTCTGTCTCTCTTCCTCCCCCTCTGACTCTCATCCCTTATGTGTCTCTCTAACCCTCTGTGTGTGATTGTGTCTCTCTCTCTCTCTCTCTCTCTCTCTCTCTAACCCTCTGTGTGTGATTGTGTCTCTCTAACCCTCTGTGTGTGATTGTGTCTCTCTTTCTCTCTCTAACCATCTGTGTGTGATTGTGTCTCTCTTTCTCTCACACCCTCTGTGTGTGATTGTGTCTCTCTCTCTTTCTCTCTCTCTAACCCTCTGTGTGTGATTGTGTGTGTCTCTCTCTCTCTCTAACCCTCTGTGTGTGATTGTGTCTCTCTAACCCTCTGTGTGTGATTGTGTCTCTCTTTCTCTAACCTTCTGTGTATGATTGTGTCTCTCTCTCTTTCTCTCTCTCTCTAACCCTCTGTGTGTGATTGTGTCTCTCTCTCTCTCTCTCTCACCCTCTGTGTGTGATTGTGTCTCTCTCTCTCTCACCTTCTGTGTATGATTGTGTCTCTCTTTCTCTCTAACCCTCTGTGTGTGATTGTGTCTCTCTCTCTAACCCTCTGTGTGTTATTGTGTCTCTCTCTTTCTCTCTCTCTCTAACCCTCTGTGTGTGATTGTGTGTCTCTCTCTCTTTCTCTCTAACCCTCTGTGTGTGATTGTGTCTCTCTCTTTCTCTCTCTCTAACCCTCTGTGTGTGATTGTGTTTCTTTCTCTCTCTCACCCTCTGTGTGTGATTGTTTCTCTCTCTCTCTCTCTAACCCTCTGTGTATGATTGTCTCTCTCTCTCTCTCTCTCTAACCCTCTGTGTGAGATTGTGTGTCTCTCTCTTTCTCTCGCTCTCTAACCCTCTGTGTATGATTGTGTCTCTCTCTATTTCTCTCTCTCTCTAACCCTCTGTATGTGATTGTGTCTCTCTTTCTCTCTCTCTAACCCTCTGTGTGTGATCGTGTCTCTCTTTCTCTAACCCTCTGTATGTGATTGTGTCTCTCTTTCTCTCTAACCCTCTGTGTGTGATTGTGTCTCTCACTCTTTTTATTTCTCTCTCTCTAACCCTCTGTGTGTGATTGTGTCTCTCTCTTTCTCTCTCTCTAACCCTCTGTCTGTGATTGTGTCTCTCTCCCTCTAACCCTCTGTGTGTGATTGTGTCTCTCTCTCTTTCTCTCTAACCCTCTGTGTGTCTCTTCCCCCCGTCTCTCTCTCTCCCTCTCCCCCCGAGTGCTTTTCTGTGTTTCTGTCTACCTTTTATTTATTTAATTAATGAATTGGTAGTGCCATCTGATGGTGTGGCTTTATTTAAAGGGGTGGGGTCAAGCGCCCCACCATCTTTAAATTTCACCAGCCGCCACTGGATCAAGACATTTTTATATTTACTGAATAATGAAAGAATCTATAAGCATAATTTGCAGCATTAAAGTAAAAAGTATGTTTTAAACATATTTTAATGGGCATGGATTTCTAGATCTCATAATCAGAGCAAGCATTGTGTTATCTGGCAAGAGTTTGTTACAATCCTTTTAGACTAAAATCAGATGTTTACTAAGTTGACCAGTTTTCCAAGACACCATTTAAAGGGACATGAAACCCATATGCAAATTTAAATAACTTTCCAATTTACATCTAATATCTAATTTTCTTCATTCTTTTGATATCCTTTGTTGAAAATCATATCTAAATATGCTCAGTAGCTGCTGATTGGTGGCTGCACATAGATACCTCATGTGATTGGCTCACCCATGTGCATTGCTATTTCTTCAACAAAGGATATCTAAAGAATGAAGGCGTATCCTAGCCACTGCCTCACCAGCCTCTGGCGTCACTGCACGTCACTGGTGTATAACACACCTGCCTGTCTGCTCTGCACTGTGTATAACACACCTGACTGCCTGCTCTGCACTGTGTATAACACACCTGGCTGCCTGCCTGCTCTGCACTGTGTATAACACACCTGGCTGCCTGCCTGCCTGTTCTGCACTGTGTATAACACACCTGCCTGTCTGCTCTGCACTGTGTATAACACACCTGACTGCCTGTCTGCTCTGCACTGTATATAACACACCTGGCTGCCTGCCTGCTCTGCACTGTGTATAACACACCTGGCTGCCTGCCTGCTCTGCACTGTGTATAACACACCTGGCTGCCTGCCTGCCTGAACTGCCTGTGTATAACACACCTGGCTGTCTGCTCTGCACTGTGTATAACACACCCAGCTGCCTGCCTGCCTGCCTGCTCTGCACTGTGTATAACACATCTGGCTGCCTGCCTGCCTGCACTGCACTGTGTATAACACACCTGGCTGCCTGCCTGCACTGCACTGTGTATAACACATCTGGCTGCCTGCCTGCCTGCTCTGCACTGTGTATAACACATCTGGCTGCCTGGCTGCCTGCACTGTGTATAACACACCTGGCTGCCTGTCTGCTCTGCACTGTGTATAACACACCTGGCTGCCTGTCTGCTCTGCACTGTGTATAACACACCTGTCTGCCTGTCTGCCTGCACTGTGTATAACACACCTGGCTGCCTGTCTGCTCTGCACTGTGTATAACACACCTGACTGCCTGTCTGCTCTGCACTGTGTATAACACACCTGACTGCCTGTCTGCTCTGCACTGTGTATAACACACCTGACTGCCTGCCTGCTCTGCACTGTGTATAACACACCTGGCTGCCTGCCTGCCTGCTCTGCACTGTGTATAACACACCTGGCTGCCTGTCTACTCTGCACTGTGTATAACACACCTGACTGCCTGTCTGCTCTGCACTGTGTATAACACACCTGTCTGCCTGCCTGCTCTGCACTGTGTATAACACACCTGTCTGCCTGTCTGCTCTGCATTGTGTATAACACACCTGACTGCCTGCCTGCTCTGCACTGTGTATAACACACCTGACTGCCTGCCTACCTCCACTGTGTATAACACACCTGTCTGCCTGCTCTGCACTGTGTATAACACACCTGGCTGTCTGCCTGCTCTGCGCTGTGTATAACACACCTGCCTGCTCAGCACTGTGTATAACACACCTGCCTGCCTGCTCTGCAGTGTGTATAACACACCTGCCTGCCTGCTCTGCACTGTGTATAACACACCTGTCTGCCTGCCTGCTCTGCACTGTGTATAACACACCTGCCTGCCTGCTCTGCACTGTGTATAACACACCTGGCTGTCTGCCTTCTCTACACTGTGTATAACACACCTGGCTGCCTGCCTGCACTGCACTGTGTATAACACACCTGCCTGCCTGTCTGCTCTGCACTGTGTATAACACACCTGGCTGCCTGTCTGCTCTGCACTGTGTATAACACACCTGCCTGCCTGCTCTGCACTGTGTATAACACACCTGGCTGTCTGCCTGCTCTACACTGTGTATAACACACCTGGCTGCCTGCCTGCACTGCACTGTGTATAACACACCTGGCTGCCTGCCTGCTCTGCACTGTGTATAACACACCTGGCTGCCTGCCTGCTCTGCACTGTGTATAACACACCTGTCTGCCTGCCTGCCTGCCTGCCTGCTCTGTGCTGTGTATAATACACCTGCCTGTCTGGCTGCTCTGCACTGTGTATAACACACCTGGCTGCCTGCCTGCTCTGCACTGTGTATAACTCACCTGCCTGCCTGCTCTGCATTGTGTATAACACACCTGGCTGCCTGCCTGCTCTGCACTGTGTATAACACACCTGGCTGCTCTGCACTGTGTATAACACACCTGGCTGCTCTGCACTGTGTATAACACACCTGGCTGCCTGTCTACTCTGCACTGTGTATAACACACCTGACTGCCTGTCTGCTCTGCACTGTGTATAACACACCTGACTGCCTGCCTACCTCCACTGTGTATAACACACCTGTCTGCCTGCTCTGCACTGTGTATAACACACCTTGCTGTCTGCCTGCTCTGCGCTGTGTATAACACACCTGCCTGCTCTGCACTGTGTATAACACACCTGTCTGCCTGCTCTGCACTGTGTATAACACACCTGCCTGCCTGCTCTACACTGTGTTTAACACACCTGCCTGCCTGCTCTGCAGTGTGTATAACACGCCTGCCTGCCTGCTCTGCACTGTGTATAACACACCTGTCTGCCTGCCTGCTCTGCACTGTTTATAACACACCTGTCTACCTACCTGCTCTGCACTGTGTATAACACATCTGGCTGCCTGCCTGCCTGCTCTGCACTGTGTATAACACATCTGGCTGCCTGTCTGCCTGCACTGTGTATATCACACCTGGCTGCCTGGCTGCTCTGCACTGTGTATAACACACCTGGCTGCCTGCCTGCTCTGCACTGTGTATAACACACCTGTCTGCCTGTTTGCCTGCACTGTGTATAACACACCTGGCTGCCTGTCTGCTCTGCACTGTGTATAACACACCTGGCTGCCTGTCTGCTATGCACTGTGTATAACACACCTGGCTGTCTGCCTGCTCTACACTGTGTATAACACACCTGGCTGCCTGCCTGCACTGCACTGTGTATAACACACCTGGCTGCCTGCCTGCCTGTTCTGCACTGTGTATAACACACCTGCCTGTCTGCTCTGCACTGTGTATAACACACCTGACTGCCTGTCTGCTCTGCACTGTATATAACACACCTGGCTGCCTGCCTGCTCTGCACTGTGTATAACACACCTGGCTGCCTGCCTGCTCTGCACTGTGTATAACACACCTGGCTGCCTGCCTGCCTGAACTGCCTGTGTATAACACACCTGGCTGTCTGCTCTGCACTGTGTATAACACACCCAGCTGCCTGCCTGCCTGCCTGCTCTGCACTGTGTATAACACATCTGGCTGCCTGCCTGCCTGCACTGCACTGTGTATAACACACCTGGCTGCCTGCCTGCACTGCACTGTGTATAACACATCTGGCTGCCTGCCTGCCTGCTCTGCACTGTGTATAACACATCTGGCTGCCTGGCTGCCTGCACTGTGTATAACACACCTGGCTGCCTGTCTGCTCTGCACTGTGTATAACACACCTGGCTGCCTGTCTGCTCTGCACTGTGTATAACACACCTGTCTGCCTGTCTGCCTGCACTGTGTATAACACACCTGGCTGCCTGTCTGCTCTGCACTGTGTATAACACACCTGACTGCCTGTCTGCTCTGCACTGTGTATAACACACCTGACTGCCTGTCTGCTCTGCACTGTGTATAACACACCTGACTGCCTGCCTGCTCTGCACTGTGTATAACACACCTGGCTGCCTGCCTGCCTGCTCTGCACTGTGTATAACACACCTGGCTGCCTGTCTACTCTGCACTGTGTATAACACACCTGACTGCCTGTCTGCTCTGCACTGTGTATAACACACCTGTCTGCCTGCCTGCTCTGCACTGTGTATAACACACCTGTCTGCCTGTCTGCTCTGCATTGTGTATAACACACCTGACTGCCTGCCTGCTCTGCACTGTGTATAACACACCTGACTGCCTGCCTACCTCCACTGTGTATAACACACCTGTCTGCCTGCTCTGCACTGTGTATAACACACCTGGCTGTCTGCCTGCTCTGCGCTGTGTATAACACACCTGCCTGCTCAGCACTGTGTATAACACACCTGCCTGCCTGCTCTGCAGTGTGTATAACACACCTGCCTGCCTGCTCTGCACTGTGTATAACACACCTGTCTGCCTGCCTGCTCTGCACTGTGTATAACACACCTGCCTGCCTGCTCTGCACTGTGTATAACACACCTGGCTGTCTGCCTTCTCTACACTGTGTATAACACACCTGGCTGCCTGCCTGCACTGCACTGTGTATAACACACCTGCCTGCCTGTCTGCTCTGCACTGTGTATAACACACCTGGCTGCCTGTCTGCTCTGCACTGTGTATAACACACCTGCCTGCCTGCTCTGCACTGTGTATAACACACCTGGCTGTCTGCCTGCTCTACACTGTGTATAACACACCTGGCTGCCTGCCTGCACTGCACTGTGTATAACACACCTGGCTGCCTGCCTGCTCTGCACTGTGTATAACACACCTGGCTGCCTGCCTGCTCTGCACTGTGTATAACACACCTGTCTGCCTGCCTGCCTGCCTGCCTGCTCTGTGCTGTGTATAATACACCTGCCTGTCTGGCTGCTCTGCACTGTGTATAACACACCTGGCTGCCTGCCTGCTCTGCACTGTGTATAACTCACCTGCCTGCCTGCTCTGCATTGTGTATAACACACCTGGCTGCCTGCCTGCTCTGCACTGTGTATAACACACCTGGCTGCTCTGCACTGTGTATAACACACCTGGCTGCTCTGCACTGTGTATAACACACCTGGCTGCCTGTCTACTCTGCACTGTGTATAACACACCTGACTGCCTGTCTGCTCTGCACTGTGTATAACACACCTGACTGCCTGCCTACCTCCACTGTGTATAACACACCTGTCTGCCTGCTCTGCACTGTGTATAACACACCTTGCTGTCTGCCTGCTCTGCGCTGTGTATAACACACCTGCCTGCTCTGCACTGTGTATAACACACCTGTCTGCCTGCTCTGCACTGTGTATAACACACCTGCCTGCCTGCTCTACACTGTGTTTAACACACCTGCCTGCCTGCTCTGCAGTGTGTATAACACGCCTGCCTGCCTGCTCTGCACTGTTTATAACACACCTGTCTACCTACCTGCTCTGCACTGTGTATAACACATCTGGCTGCCTGCCTGCCTGCTCTGCACTGTGTATAACACATCTGGCTGCCTGTCTGCCTGCACTGTGTATATCACACCTGGCTGCCTGGCTGCTCTGCACTGTGTATAACACACCTGGCTGCCTGCCTGCTCTGCACTGTGTATAACACACCTGTCTGCCTGTTTGCCTGCACTGTGTATAACACACCTGGCTGCCTGTCTGCTCTGCACTGTGTATAACACACCTGGCTGCCTGTCTGCTATGCACTGTGTATAACACACCTGGCTGTCTGCCTGCTCTACACTGTGTATAACACACCTGGCTGCCTGCCTGCACTGCACTGTGTATAACACACCTGGCTGCCTGTCTGCTCTGCACTGTGTATAACACACCTGGCTGCCTGCCTGCTCTGCACTGTGTATAACACACCTGGCTGCCTGCCTGCTCTGCACTGTGTATAACACACCTGTCTGCCTGCCTGCCTGCTCTGCGCTGTGTATAATACACCTGCCTGTCTGGCTGCTCTGCACTGTGTATAACACACCTGGCTGTCTGCCTGCTCTGCACTGTGTATAACTCACCTGCCTGCCTGCTCTGCACTGTGTATAACTCACCTGCCTGCCTGCTCTGCACTGTGTATAACACACCTGGCTGCCTGCTCTGCACTGTGTATAACTCACCTGCCTGCCTGCTCTGCACTGTGTATAACTCACCTGCCTGCCTGCTCTGCACTGTGTAAACACACCTGACTGCCTGCCTGCTCTGCACTGTGTATAACTCACCTGCCTGCCTGCTCTGCACTGTGTATAACACACCTGGCTGCTCTGCACTGTGTATAACACACCTGGCTGCCTGTCTACTCTGCACTGTGTATAACACACCTGACTGCCTGCCTGCTCTGCACTGTGTATAACACACCTGACTGCCTGCCTACATACACTGTGTATAACACACCTGTCTGCCTGCTCTGCACTGTGTATAACACACCTTGCTGTCTGCCTGCTCTGCGCTGTGTATAACACACCTGCCTGCTCTGCACTGTGTATAACACACCTGTCTGCCTGCTCTGCACTGTGTATAACACACCTGCCTGCCTGCTCTGCACTGTGTTTAACACACCTGCCTGCCTGCTCTGCAGTGTGTATAACACACCTGCCTGCCTGCTCTGCACTGTGTATAACACACCTGTCTGCCTGCCTGCTCTGCACTGTTTATAACACACCTGTCTACCTACCTGCTCTGCACTGTGTATAACACACCTGCCTGCCTGCTCTGCACTGTGTATAACACACCTGCCTGTCTGCTCTGCACTGTGTATAACACACCTGGCTGCCTGCTCTGCACTGTGTATAACACACCTGGCTGCCTGCCTGCTCTGCACTGTGTATAACACACCTGGCTGCCTGCCTGCCTGCTCTGCACTGTGTATAACACACCTGACTGCCTGTCTGCTCTGCACTGTGTATAACACACCTGGCTGCCTGCCTGCACTGCCTGTGTATAACACACCTGGCTGTCTGCTCTGCACTGTGTATAACACACCTGCCTGCCTGCTCTGCACTGTGTATAACACATCTGGCTGCCTGCCTGCACTGCACTGTGTATAACACACCTGGCTGCCTGCCTGCACTGCACTGTGTATAACACATCTGGCTGCCTGCCTGCCTGTCTGCCTGCTCTGCACTGTGTATAACACATCTGGCTGCCTGTCTGCCTGCACTGTGTATAACACACCTGGCTGCCTGTCTGCTCTGCACTGTGTATAACACACCTGGCTGCCTGCCTGCCTACTCTGCACTGTGTATAACACACCTGTCTGCCTGTCTGCCTGCACTGTGTATAACACACCTGGCTGCCTGCCTGCACTGCACTGTGTATAACACACCTGCCTGCCTGTCTGCCTGCACTGTGTATAACACACCTGGCTGTCTGCCTGCTCTACACTGTGTATAACACACCTGGCTGCCTGCCTGCACTGCACTGTGTATAACACACCTGCCTGCCTGTCTGCTCTGCACTGTGTATAACACACCTGGCTGCCTGGCTGCTCTGCACTGTGTATAACACACCTGGCTGCCTGCCTGCTCTGCACTGTGTATAACACCCCTGGCTGCCTGCCTGCCTGCTCTGCACTGTGTATAACTCACCTGCCTGCCTGGCTGCTCTGCACTGTGTAAACACACCTGACTGCCTGCCTGCTCTGCACTGTGTATAACTCACCTGCCTGCCTGCTCTGCACTGTGTATAACACACCTGACTGCCTGTCTGCTCTGCACTGTGTATAACACACCTGGCTGCCTGCCTGTCTGCTCTGCACTGTATATAACTCACCTGCCTGCCTGCTCTGCACTGTGTATAACACACCTGTCTGCTCTGCACTGTATATAACACACCTGTCTGCTCTGCACTGTGTATAACACACCTGTCTGCTCTGCACTGTGTATAACACACCTGCCTGCTCTGCACTGTGTATAACACACCTGGCTGCCTGTCTGCTCTGCACTGTGTATAACACACCTGGCTGCCTGTCTGCTCTGCACTGTGTATAACACACCCGGCTGCCTGTCTGCTCTGCACTGTGTATAACACACCTGGCTGCCTGCCTGCACTGCACTGTGTATAACACACCTGCCTGCTCTGCACTGTGTATAACACACCTGGCTGCCTGCCTGCACTGCACTGTGTATAACACACCTGGCTGCCTGCCTGCACTGCACTGTGTATAACACACCTGGCTGCCTGCCTGCACTGCACTGTGTATAACACACCTGTCTGCTCTGCACTGTGTATAACACACCTGCCTGCTCTGCACTGTGTATAACACACCTGGCTGCCTGCCTGCACTGCACTGTGTATAACACACCTGGCTGCTTGCCTGCACTGCACTGTGTATAACACACCTGGCTGCCTGTCTGCTCTGCACTGTGTATAACACACCCGGCTGCCTGTCTGCTCTGCACTGTGTATAACACACCTGGCTGCCTGCCTGCACTGCACTGTGTATAACACACCTGCCTGCTCTGCACTGTGTATAACACACCTGGCTGCCTGCCTGCACTGCACTGTGTATAACACACCTGGCTGCCTGCCTGCACTGCACTGTGTATAACACACCTGCCTGTTCTGCACTGTGTATAACACACCCGGCTGCCTGTCTGCTCTGCACTGTGTATAACACACCTGGCTGCCTGTCTGCTCTGCACTGTGTATAACACACCTGGCTGCCTGTCTGCTCTGCACTGTATATAACACACCTGGCTGCCTGCCTGCACTGCACTGTGTATAACACACCTGCCTGTCTGCTCTGCACTTTGTATAACACACCTGGCTGCCTGCCTGCACTGCACTGTGTATAGCACACCTGCCTGCCAGTCTGCTCTGCACTGTGTATAACACACCTGGCTGCCTGTCTGCTCTGCACTGTGTATAACACACCTGGCTGCCTGCCTGCTCTGCACTGTGTATAACACACCTGTCTGCCTGCCTGCTCTGCACTGTGTATAACACACCTGCCTGCTCTGCACTGTGTATAACACACCTGTCTGCTCTGCACTGTGTATAACACACCTGGCTGCCTGCCTGCTCTGCGCTGTGTATAACACACCTGGCTGCCTGCTTGCTCTGCACTGTGTATAACACACCTGACTGCCTGCCTGCTCTGCACTGTGTATAACTCACCTGCCTGCCTGCTCTGCACTGTGTATAACACACCTGGCTGCTCTGCACTGTGTATAACACACCTGGCTGCTCTGCACTGTGTATAACACACCTGGCTGCCTGTCTACTCTGCACTGTGTATAACACACCTGACTGCCTGTCTGCTCTGCACTGTGTATAACACACCTGACTGCCTGCCTACCTCCACTGTGTATAACACACCTGTCTGCCTGCTCTGCACTGTGTATAACACACCTTGCTGTCTGCCTGCTCTGCGCTGTGTATAACACACCTGCCTGCTCTGCACTGTGTATAACACACCTGGCTGCCTGCTCTGCACTGTGTATAACACACCTGGCTGCCTGCCTGCTCTGCACTGTGTATAACACACCTGGCTGCCTGCCTGCCTGCTCTGCACTGTGTATAACACACCTGGCTGCCTGCCTGCTCTGCACTGTGTATAACAGACCTGGCTGCCTGCCTTCCTGCTCTGCACTGTGTATAACACACCTGCCTGTCTGCTCTGCACTGTGTATAACACACCTGACTGCCTGTCTGCTCTGCACTGTGTATAACACACCTGGCTGCCTGCTTGCTCTGCACTGTGTATAACACACCTGGCTGCCTGCCTGCTCTGCACTGTGTATAACACACCTGGCTGCCTGCCTGCACTGCCTGTGTATAACACACCTGGCTGTCTGCTCTGCACTGTGTATAACACACCTAGCTGCCTGTCTGCTCTGCACTGTGTATAACACACCTGGCTGCCTGTCTGCTCTGCACTGTGTATAACACACCTGGCTGCCTGCTCTGCACTGTGTATAACACACCTGGCTGCCTGCCTGCTCTGCACTGTGTATAACACACCTGGCTGCCTGCCTGCCTGCTCTGCACTGTGTATAACACACCTGCCTGTCTGCTCTGCACTGTGTATAACACACCTGACTGCCTGTCTGCTCTGCACTGTGTATAACACACCTGGCTGCCTGCTTGCTCTGCACTGTGTATAACACACCTGGCTGCCTGCCTGCCTGCTCTGCACTGTGTATAACACACCTGGCTGCCTGCCTGCACTGCCTGTGTATAACACACCTGGCTGTCTGCTCTGCACTGTGTATAACACTCCTAGCTGCCTGCCTGCCTGCTCTGCACTGTGTATAACACATCTGGCTGCCTGCCTGCACTGCACTGTGTATAACACACCTGGCTGCCTGCCTGCACTGCACTGTGTATAACACATCTGGCTGCCTGCCTGCCTGTCTGCCTGCTCTGCACTGTGTATAACACATCTGGCTGCCTGTCTGCCTGCACTGTGTATAACACACCTGGCTGCCTGTATGCTCTGCACTGTGTATAACACACCTGGCTGCCTGCCTGCTC
Organism: Bombina bombina; assembly: GCF_027579735.1. Taxonomy (NCBI): domain Eukaryota; kingdom Metazoa; phylum Chordata; class Amphibia; order Anura; family Bombinatoridae; genus Bombina; species Bombina bombina. The sequence goes on along the minus strand of NC_069507.1, from coordinate 266,503,385 downwards.
TGCACTGTGTATAACACACCTGTCTGCCTGTCTGCCTGCACTGTGTATAACACACCTGGCTGCCTGTCTGCTCTGCACTGTGTATAACACACCTGGCTGCCTGCCTGCACTGCACTGTGTATAACACACCTGCCTGCCTGTCTGCCTGCACTGTGTATAACACACCTGGCTGTCTGCCTGCTCTACACTGTGTATAACACACCTGGCTGCCTGCCTGCACTGCACTGTGTATAACACACCTGCCTGCCTGTCTGCTCTGCACTGTGTATAACACACCTGGCTGCCTGTCTGCTCTGCACTGTGTATAACACACCTGCCTGCCTGCTCTGCACTGTGTATAACACACCTGGCTGCCTGCCTGCTCTGCACTGTGTATAACACACCTGTCTGCCTGCCTGCTCTGCGCTGTGTATAACTCACCTGCCTGCCTGCTCTGCACTGTGTATAACACACCTGACTGCCTGTCTGCTCTGCACTGTGTATAACACACCTGGCTGCCTGCCTGTCTGCTCTGCACTGTGTATAACTCACCTGCCTGCCTGCTCTGCACTGTGTATAACACACCTGACTGCCTGTCTGCTCTGCACTGTGTATAACACACCTGGCTGCCTGTCTGCTCTGTACTGTGTATAACACACCTGGCTGCTCTGCACTGTGTATAACACACCTGTCTGCTCTGCACTGTATATAACACACCTGTCTGCTCTGCACTGTGTATAACACACCTGTCTGCTCTGCACTGTGTATAACACACCTGCCTGCTCTGCACTGTGTATAACACACCTGGCTGCCTGTCTGCTCTGCACTGTGTATAACACACCTGGCTGCCTGTCTGCTCTGCACTGTGTATAACACACCCGGCTGCCTGTCTGCTCTGCACTGTGTATAACACACCTGGCTGCCTGCCTGCACTGCACTGTGTATAACACACCTGCCTGCTCTGCACTGTGTATAACACACCTGGCTGCCTGCCTGCACTGCACTGTGTATAACACACCTGGCTGCCTGCCTGCACTGCACTGTGTATAACACACCTGGCTGCCTGCTTGCTCTGCACTGTGTATAACACACCTGTCTGCTCTGCACTGTGTATAACACACCTGCCTGCTCTGCACTGTGTATAACACACCTGCCTGCTCTGCACTGTGTATAACACACCTGGCTGCCTGCCTGCCTGCACTGCACTGTGTATAACACACCTGGCTGCTTGCCTGCACTGCACTGTGTAAAACACACCTGGCTGCCTGTCTGCTCTGCACTGTGTATAACACACCCGGCTGCCTGTCTGCTCTGCACTGTGTATAACACACCTGGCTGCCTGCCTGCACTGCACTGTGTATAACACACCTGCCTGCTCTGCACTGTGTATAACACACCTGGCTGCCTGCCTGCACTGCACTGTGTATAACACACCTGGCTGCCTGCCTGCACTGCACTGTGTATAACACACCTGCCTGTTCTGCACTGTGTATAACACACCCGGCTGCCTGTCTGCTCTGCACTGTGTATAACACACCTGGCTGCCTGTCTGCTCTGCACTGTGTATAACACACCTGGCTGCCTGTCTGCTCTGCACTGTGTATAACACACCTGGCTGCCTGCCTGCACTGCACTGTGTATAACACACCTGCCTGCTCTGCACTGTGTATAACACACCTGGCTGCCTGCCTGCACTGCACTGTGTATAACACACCTGGCTGCCTGCCTGCACTGCACTGTGTATAACACACCTGCCTGTTCTGCACTGTGTATAACACACCCGGCTGCCTGTCTGCTCTGCACTGTGTATAATACACCTGGCTGCCTGTCTGCTCTGCACTGTGTATAACACACCTGGCTGCCTGTCTGCTCTGCACTGTATATAACACACCTGGCTGCCTGCCTGCACTGCACTGTGTATAACACACCTGCCTGTCTGCTCTGCACTTTGTATAACACACCTGGCTGCCTGCCTGCTCTGCACTGTGTATAACACACCTGGCTGCCTGCCTGCACTGCACTGTGTATAACACACCTGCCTGCCTGTCTGCTCTGCACTGTGTATAACACACCTGGCTGCCTGTCTGCTCTGCACTGTGTATAACACACCTGGCTGCCTGCCTGCTCTGCACTGTGTATAACACACCTGGCTGCCTGCCTGCTCTGCACTGTGTATAACACACCTGTCTGCCTGCCTGCCTGCCTGCCTGCTCTGCGCTGTGTATAACACACCTGGCTGCCTGCTTGCTCTGCACTGTGTATAACACACCTGACTGCCTGCCTGCTCTGCACTGTGTAAACACACCTGACTGCCTGCCTGCTCTGCACTGTGTATAACTCACCTGCCTGCCTGCTCTGCACTGTGTATAACACACCTGGCTGCTCTGCACTGTGTATAACACACCTGGCTGCTCTGCACTGTGTATAACACACCTGGCTGCCTGTCTACTCTGCACTGTGTATAACACACCTGACTGCCTGTCTGCTCTGCACTGTGTATAACACACCTGTCTGGCTGCTCTGCACTGTGTATAACACACCTTGCTGTCTGCCTGCTCTGCGCTGTGTATAACACACCTGGCTGTCTGCTCTGCACTGTGTATAACACACCTGGCTGCCTGCTCTGCACTGTGTATAACACACCTGGCTGCCTGCCTGCTCTGCACTGTGTATAACACACCTGGCTGCCTGCCTGCCTGCTCTGCACTGTGTATAACACACCTGGCTGACTGCCTGCTCTGCACTGTGTATAACACACCTGGCTGCCTGCCTGCCTGCTCTGCACTGTGTATAACACACCTGCCTGTCTGCTCTGCACTGTGTATAACACACCTGACTGCCTGTCTGCTCTGCACTGTGTATAACACACCTGGCTGCCTGCTTGCTCTGCACTGTGTATAACACACCTGGCTGCCTGCCTGCTCTGCACTGTGTATAACACACCTGGCTGCCTGCCTGCACTGCCTGTGTATAACACACCTGGCTGTCTGCTCTGCACTGTGTATAACACACCTAGCTGCCTGTCTGCTCTGCACTGTGTATAACACACCTGGCTGCCTGTCTGCTCTGCACTGTGTATAACACACCTGGCTGCCTGCTCTGCACTGTGTATAACACACCTGGCTGCCTGCCTGCTCTGCACTGTGTATAACACACCTGGCTGCCTGCCTGCCTGCTCTGCACTGTGTATAACACACCTGCCTGTCTGCTCTGCACTGTGTATAACACACCTGACTGCCTGTCTGCTCTGCACTGTGTATAACACACCTGGCTGCCTGCTTGCTCTGCACTGTGTATAACACACCTGGCTGCCTGCCTGCTCTGCACTGTGTATAACACACCTGGCTGCCTGCCTGCACTGCCTGTGTATAACACACCTGGCTGTCTGCTCTGCACTGTGTATAACACTCCTAGCTGCCTGCCTGCCTGCTCTGCACTGTGTATAACACATCTGGCTGGCTGCCTGCCTGCACTGCACTGTGTATAACACACCTGGCTGCCTGCCTGCACTGCACTGTGTATAACACATCTGGCTGCCTGCCTGCCTGTCTGCCTGCTCTGCACTGTGTATAACACATCTGGCTGCCTGTCTGCCTGCACTGTGTATAACACACCTGGCTGCCTGTCTGCTCTGCACTGTGTATAACACACCTGGCTGCCTGCCTGCTCTGCACTGTGTATAACACACCTGTCTGCCTGTCTGCCTGCACTGTGTATAACACACCTGGCTGCCTGTCTGCTCTGCACTGTGTATAACACACCTGGCTGCCTGCCTGCACTGCACTGTGTATAACACACCTGGCTGCCTGCCTGCTCTGCACTGTGTATAACACACCTGGCTGCCTGCCTGCTCTGCACTGTGTATAACACACCTGGCTGCCTGCCTGCTCTGCACTGTGTATAACACACCTGGCTGTCTGCCTGCTCTACACTGTGTATAACACACCTGGCTGCCTGCCTGCACTGCACTGTGTATAACACACCTGCCTGCCTGTCTGCTCTGCACTGTGTATAACACACCTGGCTGCCTGTCTGCTCTGCACTGTGTATAACACACCTGCCTGCCTGCTCTGCACTGTGTATAACACACCTGGCTGCCTGCCTGCTCTGCACTGTGTATAACACACCTGTCTGCCTGTCTGCCTGCACTGTGTATAACACACCTGGCTGCCTGTCTGCTCTGCACTGTGTATAACACACCTGGCTGCCTGCCTGCACTGCACTGTGTATAACACACCTGCCTGCCTGTCTGCCTGCACTGTGTATAACACACCTGGCTGTCTGCCTGCTCTACACTGTGTATAACACACCTGGCTGCCTGCCTGCACTGCACTGTGTATAACACACCTGCCTGCCTGTCTGCTCTGCACTGTGTATAACACACCTGGCTGCCTGTCTGCTCTGCACTGTGTATAACACACCTGCCTGCCTGCTCTGCACTGTGTATAACACACCTGGCTGCCTGCCTGCTCTGCACTGTGTATAACACACCTGTCTGCCTGCCTGCTCTGCGCTGTGTATAATACACCTGCCTGCCTGGCTGCTCTGCACTGTGTAAACACACCTGACTGCCTGCCTGCTCTGCACTGTGTATAACTCACCTGCCTGCCTGCTCTGCACTGTGTATAACACACCTGACTGCCTGTCTGCTCTGCACTGTGTATAACACACCTGGCTGCCTGCCTGTCTGCTCTGCACTGTGTATAACTCACCTGCCTGCCTGCTCTGCACTGTGTATAACACACCTGGCTGCTCTGCACTGTGTATAACACACCTGGCTGCTCTGCACTGTGTATAACACACCTGTCTGCTCTGCACTGTATATAACACACCTGTCTGCTCTGCACTGTGTATAACACACCTGTCTGCTCTGCACTGTGTATAACACACCTGGCTGCCTGTCTGCTCTGCACTGTGTATAACACACCTGGCTGCCTGTCTGCTCTGCACTGTGTATAACACACCCGGCTGCCTGTCTGCTCTGCACTGCGTATAACACACCTGGCTGCCTGCCTGCACTGCACTGTGTATAACACACCTGCCTGCTCTGCACTGTGTATAACACACCTGGCTGCCTGCCTGCACTGCACTGTGTATAACACACCTGGCTGCCTGCCTGCACTGCACTGTGTATAACACACCTGGCTGCCTGCCTGCACTGCACTGTGTATAACACACCTGTCTGCTCTGCACTGTGTATAACACACCTGCCTGCTCTGCACTGTGTATAACACACCTGGCTGCCTGCCTGCCTGCACTGCACTGTGTATAACACACCTGGCTGCTTGCCTGCACTGCACTGTGTATAACACACCTGGCTGCCTGTCTGCTCTGCACTGTGTATAACACACCCGGCTGCCTGTCTGCTCTGCACTGTGTATAACACACCTGGCTGCCTGCCTGCACTGCACTGTGTATAACACACCTGCCTGCTCTGCACTGTGTATAACACACCTGGCTGCCTGCCTGCACTGCACTGTGTATAACACACCTGGCTGCCTGCCTGCACTGCACTGTGTATAACACACCTGCCTGTTCTGCACTGTGTATAACACACCCGGCTGCCTGTCTGCTCTGCACTGTGTATAACACACCTGGCTGCCTGTCTGCTCTGCACTGTGTATAACACACCTGGCTGCCTGTCTGCTCTGCACTGTATATAACACACCTGGCTGCCTGCCTGCACTGCACTGTGTATAACACACCTGCCTGTCTGCTCTGCACTTTGTATAACACACCTGGCTGCCTGCCTGCTCTGCACTGTGTATAACACACCTGGCTGCCTGGCTGCACTGCACTGTGTATAACACACCTGTCTGCCTGTCTGCACTGCACTGTGTATAACACACCTGCCTGCCTGCTCTGCACTGTGTATAACAGTTTCTATATGTTTCCTTTCGCAGATCAGAGGGACATTAGCACAGTCAGATAAATTCACAGCGATCCTTCAGGAAGGTCAGCAGGACATGTGTGTGCGATCCAGACAACGAGGCGTGTTCATCTGGGAGCTCACCCCGGTCTCTCTGGGTAAGGCTGGCACTGCTGAGAACTCTCTCGTATGGTTTTGGTTGGGGGGATTGTGTAGTCTGGTTACTGATTAGAGAAGCATGCAAGGGGTTATTAATAGGAGATCATGCCTAGCTTCTATGGTAGGGGATGGCTCTATCATTATGTTTATTTGTGGTTGGAGGAGGTTGCAGTTATGGTTAACTACTGTGGGAGAATCAGTTTAGCAGCAGTTAGGGTTAATATTGTATCAAGTCACTGGCAGCAGTTAGGGTTAATTTTGTATCAGGTCACTGGCAGCAGTTAGGGTTAATTTTGTATCAAGTCACTGGCAGCAATTAGGGTTAATTTTGTATCAGGTCACTGGCAGCAGTTAGGGTTAATTTTGTATCAGGTCACTGGCAGCAGTTAGGGTTAATATTGTATCAAGTCACTGGCAGCAATTAGGGTTAATTTTGTATCAGGTCACTGGCAGCAGTTAGGGTTAATTTTGTATCAGGTCACTGGCAGCAATTAGGGTTAATTTTGTATCAGGTCAGTGGCAGCAGTTAGGGTTAATTTTGTATCCGGTCAGTGGCAGCAGTTAGGGTTAATATTGTTGATATATACAAAATGTCACCAGCACTATAAGTAAACTTGAATCTTTTATTGAAGACACATAAAAACAAGCGACATTTAGGGGACTAACTCCTTAGTCATGCTATCTAGGGTTAATATAGTATCAGATCACTGGCAGCAGTTAGGGTAAATATTGTATCAGGGCACTGGCAGCAGTTAGGGTTAATATTGTATCAGGTCAGTGGCAGCAGTTAGGGTTAATATTGTATCAGATCACTGGCAGCAGTTAGGGTTAATAGTGTATCAGATCACTGGCAGCAGTTAGGGTTAATAGTGCATCAGGTCACTGGCAGCAGTTAGTGTTAATATTGTATCAGATCACTGGCAGCAGTTAGGGTAAATAGTGTATCAGGGCACTGGCAGCAGTTAGGGTTAATAGTGTATCAGGTCACTGGCAGCAGTTAGGGTTAATATTGTATCAGGTCACTGGCAGCAGTAAGGATTAATTTTGTATCAGGTCACTGGCAGCAGTAAGGGTTAATTTTGTATCAGGTCAGTGGCATCAGTAAGGGTTAATTTTGTGTCAGGTCAGTGGCATCAGTTAGGGTTAATTTTGTATCAGGTCACTGGCAGCAGTTAGGGTTAATTTTGTATCAGGTCACTGGCAGCAGTTAGGGTTAATTTTGTATCAGGTCAGTGGCAGCAGTTAGGGTTAATATTGTATCAGATCACTGGCAGCAGTTAGGGTTAATAGTATATCAGGCCACTGGCAGCAGTTAGGGTTAATATTGTATCAGGTTAGTGGCAGCAGTGAGGGTTAATATTGTATCAAATCACTGGCAGCAGTAAGGGTTCATTTTGTGTCAGGTCAGTGGCATCAGTAAGGGTTAATTTTGTATCAGGTTAGTACGGCAGCAGTGAGGGTTAATATTGTATCAAGTCACTGGCAGCAGTGAGGGTTAATATTGTATCAAGTCACTGGCAGCAGTAAGGGTTAATTTTGTATCAGGTCAGTGGCAGCAGTTAGGGTTAATAGCTAAGGGGTACGGGAACAGGGCTCCCAATTCCTCCTGTATTTGTTTGTTAAATTTTGTCTGGTGTCTCATATTGTACTGTCCTTTTATCTTTGTTACCTATGAACAGCGCTGCGGAATCTGTTGGCGCTTTATAAATAAAGAATAATAATAATAATAATAATAAGGGGTACTAGTGTTTTTAAAGAGACTATGGTCAGGAACTTGATGGTGGTTTGACATAGGGGACACAAGTTAGCCGCATATAGCTCACATGACTAATGGCTTTTCAGCTGAAACGTTGTTTATATTTATGCTTCATCCTGCAGAATAAAAGATTCTATTGGAAATAGTAAAGTGGTTCTGCTGTTTGTGGCTGGAGATTTAGCAGTCACAGGTCTATTACATACAACTGTGTTTACCATCTATAGCTCACGGTCACTAAACCATAGCAGGTGCGCTATATAAAATCTTCTGTCAGCTACAGCGAAATGCTTGGGGTCTAGGTTGGAGTTGTCTCCTCCTTTTTCCAGGGCCTATGGAATACAACGGCCCATATGCTTCAAGGACAGGAAAATGCAGGTCTAGAAATAATCACCTAGATTACAAGTTTTGTGCTATAGAGGGTGTGAAACGAACGCAACAAAAGTTGTGTTATCTCCCCCTCCATAGCGCTGCCATTACAAGTTTTTGAAAAGCCGACTTGTGCGTGCGATATGGTGGCGATAAGCTCCATACCGCACAAAATCCAAGGGCTGAGAATACGTGCTCGTGCACTCTTTCCCCTTAGACATCAATGGGGAGAGCATGTTAGAAAAAAAACTAACACCTGAAGCGCGGAATAGCGATCGCTGTAACGCAACCCCATTGATGTCTATAGGGAAAAATAAGTTAAGTCTAAACCTAAAACCCTAACATAAACCCCACGTCTAAACACCCCTAATCTGCCGCTAACAACATCGCCGCCACCTAAAGTTTTTAACATCTAATCTGCCACTCCCAACATCGCCCACACCTAAATAAAGTTATTAACCCCTATTCTGCCACTCCACGACATCGCCGCCACTATAATAAAGTTATTAACCCCTATTCCCCCAGACCCCAACACCACCCACACTATAATAAAGATATTAACCCCTATTCCGCCGCTCCCCGACATCGCCGACACTAAATAAAGGTATTGACCCCTAAACCTCTGGCCTCCCACATCACCTCCACTAAATAAACCTATTAACCCTTAAACCGACAGCCCCCACATCGCAAAAAACTAAATTAAACTATTAACCCCTAAACCTTACAACCCCTTAACTTTATATTAAAATTACAATATCCCTATCTTAAAATAAATAAAAACTTACCTGTGAAATTAAAAATACCTAAGTTTAAACTATAAATTAAACTAACATTACTATTATACTAAAATTAAAATAACTACAAATTAAATGGACATTAAACCCAAAAAATGTATTTCATGATTCAGACAGAGAATACAATTTTAAACAACATTCCAATTTACGTCTAACTAATTTGCTTCATTCTTTAGAAATCCTTTGTTAAAGAAATAGCAATGCACACGGGTGAGCCAATCACATGAGGCATCTTTGTGCAGCCACCAATCAGAAGGCTGCTGAGCCTATCTAGATATGCTTTTCCGGAAATAATATCAAGAGAATGAAGCAAATTAGATAATAGAAGTCAATGGGAAAGTTGTTTAAAAGGGTATTCTCCATCTGAATCATGAAAGACAAAATTTGGGTTTAATGTCCCTTTAAACAAACTAAATTACACATTAAAAAACCTAACAATTACAAAAAATAAAAAATATTAAATTACAAAAAATGACAAATGGAATTATCCAAAATAAAAGCAATTACACCTAATCTACTAGCCCTACAATACACTACCAATAGCCCTTAAAAGGGCTTTTGTAGGGCATTGCCCTAAAGAAATCAGCTCTTTTTCCTGAAAAAATAATACAAAGACCCCCCAACAGTAAAACCCACCACCCAACCAACCCCCCAAAATAAAAAACCTAACTAACAAAAACCTAAGCTACCCATTGCCCTGAAAAGGGCATTTGTATGGGCATTGCCCTTAAAAGGGCATTCAACTCTTTTTCATTGCCCTGAAAAGGGAATTTAGCTCTTTTAAGATAGCCCAAACCCTAATCTAAAAAAAACTCACCCAAGAAAAGTTTAAAAAAACCTAACACTAACCCCCAACGATCCACTTACAGTTTCTGAAGTCCGGACATCCAGGCGGCAAGAAATCTTCATCCAGGCGGCGAGGTCTTCATCCATCCAGGCGGCATCTTCTATCTTCATCCAGACGGCATCTTCTATCTTCATTCAGGCGGCGTCTTCTATCTTCATCCAGGCGGCGTCTTCTATCTCATCCAGACGGCGTCTTCTATCTTCATTCAGACGGCGTCTTCTATCTTCATCCAGGAGGCGTCTTCTATCTTCATCCAGGCGGCGTCTTCTATCTTCATCCAGACGGCGTCTTCTATCTTCATTCAGGCGGCGTCTTCTATCTTCATCCAGGCGGCATCTTCTATCTTCATCCAGGCGGCGTCTTCTATCTGCATCCCGGCGGCACGGAGCGGGTCCATCCATCAAGACATCCGGCGCGGAGCGTCCTCTTCATACGGTTGCCGCCGTACACTGAATATTCAATGCAAGGGAGCCTTTTCAAAATAGCGTCCTTTGCATTCCTATTGGCTGATTTGATTTTTGAAATTCAAATCAGCCAATAGGATGAAAGCTACTGAAATTCTATTGGCTATTCAAATCAGCCAATAGAATTTCAGTAGCTCTCATCCTATTGGCTGATTAGAACAGCCAATAGGATTTCAGTAGCTCTCATCCTATTGGCTGATTTGAATTTCAAAAATCAAATCAGCCAATAGGAATGCAAGGGAAGCCATTTTGAAACGGCTCCCTTACTTTCAAGATTCAGTGTACGGTGGCGACCGTATGAAGAGGACGCTCCACGCCGGTTGTCTTGAAGGATGGATCTGCTTCGCGCCGCCAGGATGAAGATAGAAGATGCCGCCTGGATGAAGATAGAAGACGTCTGGATGTCCGTACTTCATAAATGGTTTTTGTTAGTTAGGTTTTTTATTTTGGAGGGTTGGTTAGGTAGTGGGTTTTACTGTTGGAAGGTCTTTGTATTTTTTTTTTAGGGAAAAGAGTTGATTTCTTTAGGGCAATGCCATACAAAAAGCCCTTTTAAGGGCTATTGGTAGTTTATTGTAGGCTAGGGATTTTTTATTTTGGGAAAGGCTTTTTTATTTTTGTAGGGCTATTAGATTAGGTGTAATTGTTTTTATTTTGGATAATTTTGTTTGTTATTTTTTGTAATTTAGTGTTTGTTATTTTTTTGTAATTTTGTGTTTTTTATTTTTTGTAATTGTAGATTTAATTTTTTTTAGTAGTGTTAGTTTTTTTTAATGTGTAATTTAGTTCATTTAATTTGTAGTTATTTTAACTTTAGTATAATAGTAATGTTAGTTTAATATATGGTTTAAACTTAGGTTTTTTTAATTTCCCAGGTAAGTTTTTATTTATGTTAAGATAGGGATATTGTAATTTTAATATAAAGTTAGGGGGTTGTTAGGTTTAGGGGTTAATAGTTTAATTTATTTTTTTGCGATGTGGGGAGCTGTCATTTTAGGGGTTAATAGGTTTATTTAGTGGCGGTGATGTGGGAGGCCAGAGGTTTAGGGGTTAATAACTTTATTTACTGGCGGCGATGTCGGGGAGCAGCGGAATAGAAGTTAATCACTTTATTATAGTGGTGGCGATGTTGGGGAGCGGCGGAATAGGGTTAATAATTTTTATTAGTGGCGGCGATGTCGGGAGCGGCAGATTAGTGGTTAATAACTTTATTAATGTGTTTGTGATGCGGTAAGGGCAGGGGAATAGGGGTTAATAGGTAGTTTATGGGTGTTAGTGTACTTTGTAACAGTTTAGTTATGAGTTTTGTGTACCAGTTTTGTTGCGCAAAACTCATAACAACTGGTCTCAGATTGCGGAACAGATTGTGTCGGTATAGGCTGCAACACAAGCATTTTAGCCTCACCGCACAACCTGTAATACCAGCGCTATTGAAATCCCAAGCAAAAACGTAATTTTTTGAGTGCGGGACTGACGTTGCATTACAGGCTAACATGCTTGGGGTACAGCTATACCGACAAGACTCGTAATGGCTGCCTTCCGGTTTTTACGCTGGAATGGCCATTTTTTCAGCGTTAAAACCGAAATGCAAAACTTGTAATCTAGGTGAATATTCTTTATGGGGCAGTTTAAGAATTGCTTAGAAATGTAAATGTGAGAATAAAGCAGGAGACTAAAAAGAGTTGTTTAGGACGTGTTGCAGCGATGCATGAATCCTTTTAAAAATCTATTTATTCAAATTGCATAAACTATACTGAAGAAAACTAATTTATATACAGTATGGAATTATTATTTTTTAATGTATGGGAGCCAAATGTTCTTTGTGTTCTGTAAACTTTTTTTATTTAATTGATTGTGGGGGTTTTTATGTTCTCCTTCCCTGTGACTTCAGTGTCATAGTCACTTGTGTGGTTTTTAAATTCCTTATCTCCTTTTTTTCATCACTCTCTATATAATTCTTGCCTTAGACCTTCTCTATCTTCTGTTCGTGCCTCTATACTTTTCTTCCTCATCAACTTTCTCCATCATTTGCCTACAACCCATCTTCTGTACTGCGCCACCTCCATTCTGTTATTCCTGCTTATTGCACTTGGTAACACGTTTATTATCATTGGGCTTAGGTGTGATGGAGGTCAATGTGACAGCTGAGACCACTCACATCGGAGCTTCGTGTACTGGAAGCCCTGACCAAACCCAGCCCCCTCGGAAGGACACAGTGATGCAGTCTGCGATTGTAGAGGTGACACACTTTATCCTGTGACTGACAGCTAAGATTAATTATTGTCAGTGTGTTTGTGAGTCAGTAGACAAAAGAGGGAATATGATGTCAGTGTACAAAGGGTTTATATCAGGAGCATTGACTGTATATAGAGTTGGGTTTGTTCTGTGATATCAACATTGTTGCTCTCTTTCTCTATCTATAAGGCTGAAGGTATAGAAAAGGAACTTACCCACAGTCGTCTTGTTTGTGTGAGAGGTAAGTACACTACGTCCCCTGAGGGGGTAGATGTGAGCTACCTGCCTGCATGTAGCAGGTCATTAGTGGGTGCCCCCTGGTAGTGTAAGTGTGTTGCCCTCTGTGAGTTAGATTGTTACTGAGCATTAATGATTTTGTTCTCTCTTATCAGACACCGAATCTGTGATCCCAATAAACATCACTCCCCCCAAAAACACAGTGCCAGGTTCACCAGTGGCCTCCATTACTGTGATGGGTGAGTAAGCTACGTGCATGCCCTTTACACGTCATTAATGATCAGGCTAAACACCTTAAAGGGACACTGAACCCAAATTTTTTCTTTTGTAATTCAGATAGAGCATGCAATTTTAAGCAACTTTCTAATTTACTCCTATTATCAATTTCTCTTCGTTCTCTTGCTATCATTATTTGAAAAAGAAGGCATCTAAGCTTTTTTTTGGTTTCAGTACTCTGGACAGCACTTTTTTATTGGTGGATGAATTTATCCACCAATCAGCAAGGACAACCCAGGTTGTTCACAAAAATGGGCCGGCATATAAACTTACATTCTTGCATTTCAAATAAAGATACCAAGAGAATGAAGAAAATTTGATAATAGGAGTAAATTAGAAAGTTGCTTAAAATTGCATGCTCTTTCTGAATCACAAAAGAACATTTTTGGGTACAGTGTCCCTTTAAACAATAACAAAGTCATTATATTAACCCCTTCCCGCCATTACGAAATTCCATGCCGTCCTAATTGCGCTGGGCTTTAGCGCCCCTAGAACGGCATGAAACGTTCTATCCATTTGGCTATTCTGAAGCCTTTGCAGTTTTCTAAATGGCATCGTAGGCTGGAGGGCGTGCCTGACTAGGCACTCTCCCGTGACCCAATCCTATCATTGAAATCACACAAACATGAACGAGCATGTGATTTAAATTTGTACTTATTTTTTTAATCAAAACTTTGTTCCGATGTAGACAAATAAGTCCAGATGGGAAGGGGTTAATAATACTCATAAAAATAACCATTATTGTTATTTAAAAGGACATGAAACCAAAACTCTTGCTTCCAAGACTCAGAACATATTTTAACAGAGATTTCAATTTACTTCTATTGTCAAATTTGCTTCATTTCCTTGGTATCCTTTTTTAAAGGAGCTAGCTGAGCACATTGGGTGAGTCAATGAGAAGAGGCATAAATGTGACGCCACCAATCACCACCTAGCATCTCAGTAGTACATTAATGCTTCTAAACCCTACCTAGGTAGTCTCTGTAGACTGAAAGCTCTCCGGAGCAGGGCCCTCTTCCTCTGTACTAGATTTGCTTAGTCTGTTTTTTTATCTAATCACAAATCCTTGACATTGTATACCCCTATCTCTGTACCCAGCGCTGTAGAATTGTGTGATGCTTACAAATAAATGCTAATAATAATGCTAATAGTAATAATAAAAATAATGATAAAATAATAATAATAGTAGTAGTAGAAGTAGTAATAATAAAATAATAATAATATTGATAATGATAATAATAAAAATAACAAAAAAACAATAATTATAATAATATTAATAATAAAATAACTAACGGCTAGATTACGAGTTTTGCGGTATGAGGGGTGCTCACTTCCCTACAGCGCTGGTATTACAGGTTTGCATAAACTCGGCGTTAACAGGCAAGAAGTGAGCGTAGAGCAAAATTATGCTCCATACCGCACTCCAATACCAGCGCTGCTTAAGTCAGCGGTGAGCTGGTTTTACGTGCTCATGCACGATTTCCCCATAGACATCAATGGGGAGAGCCGGCGGAAAAAAAGCCTAACACCTGCAATAAAGCAGCGTAAAGCTCCGTAACGCAGCCCCATTGATTCATATGGGGAAAGAAAATTTATGTTTACACCTAACACCCTAACATGAACCCCAAATCTAAACACCCCTAATCTTACACTTATTAACCCCTAATCTGCCGCCCCCGACATCACTGACACCAACATTATATTTATTAACCCCTAATCTGCCGTTTCAGACATCGCCGCCACTATAATAAACATATTAACCCCTAAACTGCCTCACTCCTGCATCGCAAACACTAGTTAAATATTATTAACCCCTAATCTGATGCCCCTAACATCGCCGACACCTACCTACATTTATTAACCCCTAATCTGCCGCCCCCAACGTCACCGCCACTATACTATATTTATTAACCCCTAAACCTAAGTCTAACCCTAACACCCCCTAACTTAAATATAATTAAAATAAATCTAAATAAAACCGACTATTAATAACTAAATAATTCCTATTTAAAACTAAATACGTACCTGTAAAATAAACCCTGAGCTAGCTACAATATAAATAATAGTTACATTGTATCTAGCTTAGGGTTTATTTTTATTTTACAGGCAAGTTTGTATTTATTTTAACTAGGTAGAATAGTTACTAAATAGTTATTAACTATTTAATAACTACCTAGCTAAAATAAATACAAATTTACCTGTAAAATAAAATCTATCCTCAGTTACACTAACACCTAACATTACACTAAAATTAAATAAATTACCTAAATTAAATACAATTACCTAAATTACAAAAAAAAACCACTAAATTGCACAAAATAAAAAAAAGAAATGATCAGATATTTAAACTAATTACACCTAATCTAATAGCCCTATCAAAATAAAAAGACCCCCCAAAATAAAAAAAAACCCTAGCCTAAACTAAACTACCAATAGCCCTTAAAAGGGCCTTTTGCAGGGCATTGCCCCAAAGAAATCAGCTCTTTTGCCTGTAAAACAAACCCCCAACAGTAAAACCCACCACCCACACAACCAAACCCCCAAATAAAATCCTATCTAAAAAACCTAAGCTCCCCATTGCCCTGAAAAGGGCATTTTTATGGGCATTGCCCTTTAAAGGGCATTTAGCTCTTTTTCAATTGCCCAAAAGCCCTAATCTAAAACCCACCCAATAAACCCTTAAAAAAACCTAACACTAACCCCCGAAGATCCACTTACAGTTTTGAAGACCCGACATCCATCCTCAACGAAGCGGCAGAAGTCCTCATCGAAGCCCGCAGAAGTCTTCATCCAAGCGTCCAAAGTCTTCATCCAAGCCCGCAGAAGTCTGACATCCAGACAGCATCTTCTATCTTCATCCATCCGGCTCGGAGCGGCTCCATCTTCAAGACATCCGGCGCGGAGCATCCTCTTCAATCGAAGTCTTCTTGCTGAATCATGGTTCCTTTAAATGACATCATCCAAGATGGCGTCCCTTTAATTCTGATTGGCTGTATAGAATTCTATCAGCCAATTGGAATTAAAGGTGAAAAAATAATTTTGGCTGATGCAATCAGCCAATAGGATTGAGCTTTAATCCTATTGGCTGATCTGATCAGCCAATAGGATTGAGCTTGCATTCTATTGGCTGTTCCAATCAGCCAATAGAATGCAAGCTCAATTCTATTGGCTGATTGGAGACTTCTGCGGGCTTGGATGAAGACTTCGGCCGCTTGGATGAAGACTTCTGTGGGCTTCGATGAGGACTTCTGCCGCTTTGTTGAGGATGGATGTCGGGTCTTCAAAACTGTAAGTGGATCTTCGGGGGTTAGTGTTAGGCTTTTTTAAGGGTTTATTGGGTGGGTTTTATTTTTAGATTAGGGGTTTGGGCACTTGAAAAAGAGCTAAATGTCCTTTTAAGGGCAATGCCCATACAAATGCCCTTTTCAGGGCAATGGGGAGCTTAGTTTTTTAAGTTAGGATTTTATTTGGGGGTTGGTTGTTTGGGTGGTGGGTTTTACTGTTGGGGGGTTGTTTGTATTTTTTTTTTATAGTTAAAAGAGCTGATTTCTTTGGGGCAATGCCCCGCAAAAGGCCCTTTTAAGGGCTATTGGTAGTTTAGTTTAGGCTAGGGTTTTTTTTTATTTTGGGGGGCCTTTTTTTATTTTGATAGGTCTATTAGATTAGGTGTAATTAGTTTAAATATTTGATCATTTCTTTTTTTATTTTGTGTAATTTAGTGGGGGTTTTTTTTTGTAATTTAGCTAATTGTATTTAATTGTAGTGTAAGGTCAGGTTTTATTGTAAGACAGGTTAGGTTTTATTTTACAGGTAAATTTGTATTTATTTTAGCTAGGTAGTTAGTAAATAGTTAATAACTATTTAGTAACTTTTCTACCTAGTTAAAATAAATACAAACTTGCCTGTAAAATAAAAATAAAACCTAAGCTAGATACAATGTAACTATTAGTTATATTGTAGCTAGCTTAGGGTTTATTTTACAGGTAAGTATTTAGTTTTAATTAGGAATTATTTAGTTATTAATAGTAGGTTTTATTTATATTTATTTTAATTATATTTAAGTTAGGGGGTGTTAGGGTTAGGTTTAGACTTAGGTTTAGGGGTTAATAAATTTAGTATAGTGGCGGCGACGTTGGGGGCGGCAGATTAGGGGTTAATAAATTAAGGTCGGAGGCGGCGATGTTAGGAGTGGCAGATTATTGGTAAATAATATTTAACTAGTGTTTGCGAGGCGGGAGTGGGGCAGTTTAGGGGTTAATATGTTTATTCTAGTAGTGGCGATGTCGGGAGCGGCAGATTAGGGGTTAATAATTTTATTTTAGTGTTTACAATGCGGGAGG
>NC_069507.1:266461063-266478563 GCF_027579735.1 Bombina bombina | reverse complement strand
ATTTGTGCACGTGTGTGTGTGTCTATAAGCATATAAATGTCTGTGTATGTGGCATTATTGTGCATGTTGCATGCATGTGTGTGTGTGTGTATAAGCATATAAATGTCTGTGTATGTGTGTGTGCATGTGTGTATTTGTGCACGTGTGTGTGTGTATAAGCATATAAATGTCTGTGTATGTGGCATTATTGTGCATGTTGCATGCATGTGTGTGTGTGTATGTGTGTGTGTGTATAAGCATATAAATGTCTGTATGTGGTATTATTGTGCATGTTGCATGCATGTGCACTTGTATGTGTGTGTGCATGTGTGTATTTGTGCACGTGTGTGTGTATAAGCATATAAATTTCTGTGTATGTGGCATTATTGTGCATGTTGCATGCATGTGCACTTGTTTGTGTGTGTGTATTTGTGCACCTGTGTGTGTGTGTGTGTCTGTGTGTGTGTGTATAAGCATATAAATGTCTGTGTATGTGGCATTAGTGTGCATTTTGCATGCATGTGCACTTGTGTGTGTGTATTTGTGCATGTGTATGCATGTGTATTTGTGCACGTGTATGCGTGTGTATTTGTGCACGTGTATGTGTGTGTATTTGTGCACGTGTATGCATGTGTATTTGTGCACGTGTATGTGTGTGTATTTGTGCACGTGTATGTACAGGGAGTGCAGAATTATTAGGCAAATGAGTATTTTGACCACATCATCCTCTTTATGCATGTTGTCTTACTCCAAGCTGTATAGGCTCGAAAGCCTACTACCAATTAAGCATATTAGGTGATGTGCATCTCTGTAATGAGAAGGGGTGTGGTCTAATGACATCAACACCCTATATCAGGTGTGCATAATTATTAGGCAACTTCCTTTCCTTTGGTAAAATGGGTCAAAAGAAGGACTTGACAGGCTCAGAAAAGTCAAAAATAGTGAGATATCTTGCAGAGGGATGCAGCACTCTTAAAATTGCAAAGCTTCTGAAGCGTGATCATCGAACAATCAAGCGTTTCATTCAAAATAGTCAACAGGGTCGCAAGAAGCGTGTGGAAAAACCAAGGCGCAAAATAACTGCCCATGAACTGAGAAAAGTCAAGCGTGCAGCTGCCAAGATGCCACTTGCCACCAGTTTGGCCATATTTCAGAGCTGCAACATCACTGGAGTGCCCAAAAGCACAAGGTGTGCAATACTCAGAGACATGGCCAAGGTAAGAAAGGCTGAAAGACGACCACCACTGAACAAGACACACAAGCTGAAACGTCAAGACTGGGCCAAGAAATATCTCAAGACTGATTTTTCTAAGGTTTTATGGACTGATGAAATGAGAGTGAGTCTTGATGGGCCAGATGGATGGGCCCGTGGCTGGATTGGTAAAGGGCAGAGAGCTCCAGTCCGACTCAGACGCCAGCAAGGTGGAGGTGGAGTACTGGTTTGGGCTGGTATCATCAAAGATGAGCTTGTGGGGCCTTTTCCGGTTGAGGATGGAGTCAAGCTCAACTCCCAGTCCTACTGCCAGTTTCTGGAAGACACCTTCTTCAAGCAGTGATACAGGAAGAAGTCTGCATCCTTCAAGAAAAACATGATTTTCATGCAGGACAATGCTCCATCACACGCGTCCAAGTATTCCACAGCGTGGCTGGCAAGAAAGGGTATAAAAGAAGAAAATCTAATGACATGGCCTCCTTGTTCACCTGATCTGAACCCCATTGAGAACCTGTGGTCCATCATCAAATGTGAGATTTACAAGGAGGGAAAACAGTACACCTCTCTGAACAGTGTCTGGGAGGCTGTGGTTGCTGCTGCACGCAATGTTGATGGTGAACAGATCAAAACACTGACAGAATCCATGGATGGCAGGCTTTTGAGTGTCCTTGCAAAGAAAGGTGGCTATATTGGTCACTGATTTGTTTTTGTTTTGTTTTTGAATGTCAGAAATGTATATTTGTGAATGTTGAGATGTTATATTGGTTTAACTGGTAAAAATAAATAATTGAAATGGGTATATATTTGTTTTTTGTTAAGTTGCCTAATAATTATGCACAGTAATAGTCACCTGCACACACAGATATCCCCCTAAAATAGCTAAAACTAAAAACAAACTAAAAACTACTTCCAAAAATATTCAGCTTTGATATTAATAAGTTTTTTGGGTTCATTGAGAACATGGTTGTTGTTCAATAATAAAATTAATCCTCAAAAATACAACTTGCCTAATAATTCTGCACTCCCTGTATGTGTATTTGTGCACGTGAATGTGTGTATTTGTGCACGTGTATGTATGTGTATTTGTGCATGTGTATGTATGTGTATTTGTGCATGTGTATGTATGTGTATTTGTGCATGTGTATGTATGTGTATTTGTGCACGTGTATGTATGTGTATTTGTGCACGTGTATGTGTGTATGTACATAAGCATATACATGTGCTTGCCTGTGAGCATCTGATTGTGTATATGTGACAGTATATGAGGGCTTCACCTGTTTTCTGAAGAGTTTTTACAGTGAATGCTACAGATTAAATAAGAGGCCCCTGTGAATAAAGAGTGAATGCTGTGTGAATACTCAGTTATAGCAGCACAGCACGTGACAATGTTAGTTAATGTACTGGTGTATTCTCCCACAATATGGTGCTGCCCGAGGCAGATAACAAGACAATACCATGATCACATATACAGTGACAGAGCGCAATACATTACAGTGGGTGTTGAAAAGAATCACATTGTGTTGCTTTGCAGCCTGAAATAAAGACAGACACAGTTTTTGTTTATCCAGTTGTAATTTCTCAGTGCAACTTATAACATCCAAGTGAAAGATATAACACCAACATGTCAGGCAAAAATAAAGACAATTCAAAAACAGAATCACTGAGTTGCAAAAAGGATCACCCCCTTGTGTCAGTATTTTGTTGAACCACCTTTTGCTTTAATTAAATTCTTTAGTCTGTTGGGATCTGTCTCTGGTAACTTTGCACATCTAGACTGTGCAATATCTACCCACTCTTCTTTGCAGAACTGCTCCAGTTCCATTACATATGATGGTGACTGTTTGTGGACTGAAGTCTTCAAGCCATGCGACAGATATTCAATGGGTTTTAAGTCTGGGCTCTGACTAGGCCGTGCAAGGACATTCAAGTTTTTCTCCTTCAACCACTGTGTGGTCATATTTGCTGTGTACTTTGGGTCATTGTCATGTTGGAAGGTAAACCTTCTTCCCATTGACAACTTATTGGCAGAGGGCAGCAGATTTTCCTCAAGAATTTGATGGTATTTTGCCCCATCCATTATTCCTTCTATCCTGACAAGTGCTCCAGTGCCTGCTGCAGAGAAACACTCCTATAACAGGATATTACCATCTCAATGCTTGACTGTAAGTATGGTGTTATTTGGATATTGAGCTGTATTGGATTTCCTCCAGACATATCCTTCAGTGTTAAGGCCAAATAATACAATTTTAGTTTCTGAACATAACACCTTTTTCCATGTGGCCTCAGAATCTCCTAGGTGTGTTATGGCAAAGCTCAGTCGTGAATGCATGTTGCCTTTCTTGAGGAGTGGCTTTTTTCTTGCAACCCTCCCATACAAGCCACATTTGTGGAGAATTTGTGATATTGCTCTCATATGCACACAATGACCACTCTTAGAGGCGGATTTATGAAAGGTCTTGCGGACCTGATCCAACAGAGCGGATCAGGTCCGCAAGACCTCGCTGAATGCGGAGAGCAATATGCTCTCCGTATTCAGCATAGCACCAGCAGCTCACAAGAGCTGCTGGTGCAACGCCGCCCCCTGCTGACTCGTGGCCAATCGGCCGCCAGCAGGGAGGTGTCAATCAACCCGATCGTATTCGATTGGGTTGAATTGCGGCGATTCCTGTCCGCCTCATCAGAACAGGCGGACAGGGTTATGGAGCAGCGGTATTTAGACCGCTGCTCCATAACTTGTGTTTCTGGCGAGTTTGAAGACTTGCCAGAAACACGGCCCTTCAAGCTCCATACGGAGCTTGATAAATAGGCCTCTTTGTCATAAATTCCTGCAACTGCTTCAGGGTTGGGGTGGGCCTCTTGGTAGCCTCTCTGACCAGTTTCCTCCTGGGTTTTTCATCTAGTTTGGAGCAATGTCCTGATCCAGAGAGGGTCTGTATTGTACCAAATACCTTCCACTTCTTAATAATAGACTTCACTGTGCTTCTAGGCATTGACAAAGCCTTTGAAATTTTCTTGTATCCATTTCCTGACTTGTGCCTGTCCAGAACATTATCCTGAAGATCTTTTAACAGTGTCTTCCCACCCATAGTTAATTGTTTGCTTCAGTTGCACTACCAGGGACTGAGATGCTCCATGAAAGCTCTTTTCCTGCTGAGCTAATCAATGTGACCACAGCTGATCCCAGTTGAAGGTTAAATGGCTTTGTGTGTACCGTTGAGAAGGTGATTAGCTACACCTGATTTAGTTTACAAGTAATTTTAGGAGGGGTGATCCTTTTTGCAACTCAGTGATTCTGTTTTTGAATTGTCTTTATTTTTGCCTGACATGTTGGTGTTGTATCTTTCACTTGGTTGTTATAAGTTGCACTGAGTAATTACAACTGCATAAACAAAAACTGTGTGTCTTTATTTCAGGCTGCAAAGCAACAAAATGTGATTATTTTCAAGGGGGGTGATTCTTTTCAATACCCACTGTATGTGTGAGTTGCTGGGAACAGCAGAAAGAGTAACAAGAGATAATTAGATCAGGGTAGTTATTGCACGGTATTAATATAGCGTGGGCATGACACACTGTTAGAGCAGGGCGGGTGTATGTACCGCTACTGCTGAGTGATTATCATACAACATTAGTGCAGGAAGGTTCCAAGATGCTTTCAGTAATGAAGTCAGACACACACTACTAGTGCGGGGAGCTGGCTCTGCTAGTGCGGGTATCCCACACTACTAGTGCAGATGGGTATCACACACTACTAGTGCAGATGGGTATCACACACTACTAGTGCAGGTGGGTATCACACACTACTAGTGCAGGTGGGTATCACACACTACTAGTGCAGGTGGGTATCACACACTATTAGTGCAGGTGGGTATCACACACTACTAGTGCAGGTGGGTATCACACACTACTAGTGCAGGTGGGTATCACACACTACTAGTGCAGGTGGGTATCACACACTACTAGTGCAGGTGGGTATCACACACTACTAGTGCAGGTGGGTATCACACACTACTAGTGCAGGTGGGCATCACACACTACTAGTGCAGGTGGGTATCACACACTACTAGTGCAGGTGGGTATCACACACTACTAGTGCAGGTGGGTATCACACACTACTAGTGCAGGTGAGTATCACACACTACTAGTGCAGGTGAGTATCACACACTACTAGTGCAGGTGGGTATCATACACTACTAGTGCAGGTGGGTATCACACACTATTAGTGCAGGTGAGTATCATACACTACTAGTGCAGGTGGGTATCATACACTACTAGTGCAGGTGGGTATCATACACTACTAGTGCAGGTGAGTATCACACACTACTAGTGCAGGTGGGTATCATACTCTACTAGTGCAGGTGGGTATCATACACTACTAGTGCAGGTGGGTATCATACACTACTAGTGCAGGTGGGTATCATACACTACTAGTGCAGGTGGGTATCATACACTACTAGTGCAGGTGAGTATCATACACTACTAGTGCAGGTGGGTATCATACACTACTAGTGCAGGTGGGTATCATACACTACTAGTGCAGGTGGGTATCATACACTACTAGTGCAGGTGAGTATCATACACTACTAGTGCAGGTGGGTATCATACACTACTAGTGCAGGTGGGTATCATACACTACTAGTGCAGGTGGGTATCATACACTACTAGTGCAGGTGGGTATCATACACTACTAGTGCAGGTGGGTATCATACACTACTAGTGCAGGTGGGTATCATACACTACTAGTGCAGGTGAGTATCATACACTACTAGTGCAGGTGGGTATCATACACTACTAGTGCAGGTGGGTATCACATACTGCTAGTGGAAAACAGGTAATGTACACTTTTAATGCAAGATGGGAATCCTACTCTACTAATACATCATGAGTATTTTCACCACTAGTGCAGGATATGCTAATAATGCAGAATGGTTGTGAAAAGGGATTTAATCTGTGTGCACTTTGTGTTGTGTTACCTCAGGCTGACAGCAAATGCCGTACGTGCTTTGCAAGAAGTATCCAAACATGTATTTGTCGATCAGACTGTCACAGATAGAGCTTTATCCTTCCTGGAAAGGTCTCAGGACATAAGAACTGGCTGCTTCAAACCCTCTGGGACCGTGTTTAACAACGCACTGACGGTGAGAGAGACAAAATAGCTACTTTTCTCGCAATGGGGGTAGAATCGTTGCTGCACTAGGGGAGGCAGGGGGGATGCACTAGGGGAGGCAGGGGGGATGCACTAGGGGAGGCAGGCGGTGCTGCACTAGGGGAGGCAGGGGGTGCTGCACTAGGGGAGGCAGGGGGTGCTGCACTAGAGGTGGCAGGGGGTGCTGCACTAGGGGAGGCAGGGGGTGCTGCACTAGGGGAGGCAGGGGGTGCTGCACTAGAGGAGGCAGGGGGTGCTGCACTAGGGGAGGCAGGGGGTGCTGCACTAGGGGAGGCAGGGGGTGTTGCACTAGGGAAGGCAGGGGGTGCTGCACTAAGGGAGGCAGGGGGGATGCACTAGGGGAGGCAGGGGGGATGCACTAGGGGGGGCAGGCGGTGCTGCACTAGGGGAGGCAGGAGGTGCTGCACTAGGGGAGGCAGGGGGTGCTGCACTAGAGGTGGCAGGGGGTGCTGCACTAGGGGAGGCAGGGGGTGCTGCACTAGGGGAGGCAGGGGGTGCTGCACTAGAGGTGGCAGGGGGTGCTGCACTAGGGGAGGCAGGGGGTGTTGCACTAGGGAAGGCAGGGGGTGCTGCACTAGGGGAGGCAGGGGGTGCTGCACTAAGGGAGGCAGGGGGTGCTGCACTAGGGGAGGCAGGGGGTGCTGCACTAGGGGAGGCAGGGGGTGTTGCACTAGGGAAGGCAGGGGGTGCTGCACTAGGGGAGGCAGGGGGTGCTGCACTAGGGGAGGCAGGCGGTGCTGCACTAAGGGAGGCAGGGGGTGCTACACTAGGGGAGGCAGTGGGTGATGCACTAGGGGAGGCAGTGGGTGATGCACTAGGGGAGGCAGGGGG
This sequence comes from Bombina bombina, assembly GCF_027579735.1. Classification (NCBI taxonomy): domain Eukaryota; kingdom Metazoa; phylum Chordata; class Amphibia; order Anura; family Bombinatoridae; genus Bombina; species Bombina bombina. Next base: position 266,471,376 of record NC_069507.1, on the reverse strand, counting down.
TGCTACACTAGAGGAGGCAGGGGGTGCTGCACTAGGAGAGGCAGGGGGTGCTGCACTAGAGGAGGCACGGGGTGCTGCACTAGGGGAGGCAGGCGGTGCTGCACTAGGGGAGGCAGGGGGTGCTGCACTAGGGGAGGCAGGGGGTGCTACACTAGAGGAGGCAGGGGGTGCTGCACTAGGAGAGGCAGGGGGTGCTGCACTAGAGGAGGCAGGGGGTGCTGCACTAGGAGAGGCAGGGGGTGCTGCACTAGAGGAGGCAGGGGGTGCTGCACTAGGGGAGGCAGGCGGTGTTGCACTAGGGGAGGCAGGGGGTGCTGCACTAGGGGAGGCAGTGGGTGATGCACTAGGGGAGGCAGTGGGTGCTACACTAGAGGAGGCAGGGGGTGCTGCACTAGGAGAGGCAGGGGGTGCTGCACTAGGAGAGGCAGGGGGTGCTGCACTAGGGGAGGCAGGGGGTGCTGCACTAGGGGAGGCAGGGGGTGCTGCACTAGAGGAGGCAGGGGGTGCTGCACTAGGGGAGGCAGGCGGTGCTGCACTAGGGGAGGCAGGGGGGTGCTGCACTAGGGGAGGCAGGGGGTGCTGCACTAGGGGAGGCAGGGGGTGCTGCACTAGAGGAGACAGGGGGTGCTGCACTAGGGGAGGCAGGGGGTGCTGCACTAGGGGAGGCAGGGGGGTGCTGCACTAGAGGAGGCAGGGGGTACTGCACTAGGGGAGGCAGGGGGTGTTGCACTAGAGGAGGCAGGGGGTGCTGCACTAGGGGAGGCAGGGGGTGCTGCACTAGAGGAGGCAGGGGGTGTTGCACTAGAAGAGGCAGGGGGTGCTGCACTAGGGGAGGCAGGGGGTGCTGCACTAGGGGAGGCAGGGGGTGCTGCACTAGAGGAGGCAGGGGGTACTGCACTAGGGGAGGCAGGGGGTGTTGCACTAGAGGAGGCAGGGGGTGCTGCACTAGGGGAGGCAGGGGGTGCTGCACTAGAGGAGGCAGGGGGTGCTGCACTAGGGGAGGCAGGGGGTGCTGCACTAGGAGAGGCAGGGGGTGCTGCACTAGGGGAGGCAGGGGGTGCTGCACTAGAGGAGGCAGGGGGGTGCTGCACTAGGGGAGGCAGGGGGTGCTGCACTAGAGGAGGCAGGGGGTGCTGCACTAGGGGAGGCAGGGGGTGCTGCACTAGAGGAGGCAGGGGGTGCTGCACTAGGGGAGGCAGGCGGTGCTGCACTAGGGGAGGCAGGGGGTGCTGCACTAGGGGAGGCAGGGGGTGCTACACTAGAGGAGGCAGGGGGTGCTGCACTAGGAGAGGCAGGGGGTGCTGCACTAGAGGAGGCAGGGGGGTGCTGCACTAGGGGAGGCAGGGGGGTGCTGCACTAGAGGAGGCAGGGGGTGCTGCACTAGGGGAGGCAGGCGGTGTTGCACTAGGGGAGGCAGGGGGTGCTGCACTAGGGGAGGCAGTGGGTGATGCACTAGGGGAGGCAGTGGGTGCTACACTAGAGGAGGCAGGGGGTGCTGCACTAGGAGAGGCAGGGGGTGCTGCACTAGGAGAGGCAGGGGGTGCTGCACTAGGGGAGGCAGGGGGTGCTGCACTAGGGGAGGCAGGGGGTGCTGCACTAGAGGAGGCAGGGGGTGCTGCACTAGGGGAGGCAGGCGGTGCTGCACTAGGGGAGGCAGGGGGTGCTGCACTAGGGGAGGCAGGGGGTGCTGCACTAGGGGAGGCAGGGGGTGCTGCACTAGAGGAGACAGGGGGTGCTGCACTAGGGGAGGCAGGGGGTGCTGCACTAGGGGAGGCAGGGGGTGCTGCACTAGAGGAGGCAGGGGGGTACTGCACTAGGGGAGGCAGGGGGTGTTGCACTAGAGGAGGCAGGGGGTGCTGCACTAGGGGAGGCAGGGGGGTGCTGCACTAGAGGAGGCAGGGGGTGTTGCACTAGAAGAGGCAGGGGGTGCTGCACTAGGGGAGGCAGGGGGTGCTGCACTAGAGGAGGCAGGGGGTACTGCACTAGGGGAGGCAGGGGGGTGTTGCACTAGAGGAGGCAGGGGGTGCTGCACTAGGGGAGGCAGGGGGTGCTGCACTAGAGGAGGCAGGGGGTGCTGCACTAGGGGAGGCAGGGAGTGCTGCACTAGGAGAGGCAGGGGGTGCTGCACTAGGGGAGGCAGGGGGTGCTGCACTAGAGGAGGCAGGGGGTGCTGCACTAGGGGAGGCAGGGGGTGCTGCACTAGAGGAGGCAGGGGGTGCTGCACTAGGGGAGGCAGGGGGTGCTGCACTAGAGGAGGCAGGGGGTGCTGCACTAGGGGAGGCAGGGGGTGCTGCACTAGGGGAGGCAGGGGGTGCTGCACTAGGGGAGGCAGGGGGTGCTGCACTAGAGGAGGCAGGGGGTGCTGCACTAGGGGAGGCAGGGGGTGCTGCACTAGAGGAGGCAGGGGGGATGCACTAGGGGAGGCAGGGGGTGATGCACTAGGGGAGGCAGGAGGTGCTGCACTAGGGGAGGCAGGAGGTGCTGCACTAGGGGAGGCAGGGGGTGCTGCACTAGAGGAGGCAGGGGGTGCTGCACTAGAGGAGGCAGGGGGTGCTGCACTAGGGGAGGCAGGGGGTGCTGCACTAGAGGAGGCAGGGGGGTGCTGCACTAGGGGAGGCAGGGGGTGCTGCACTAGGGGAGGCAGGGGGTGCTGCACTAGGGGAGGCAGGGGGTGCTGCACTAGAGGAGGCAGGGGGTGCTGCACTAGAGGAGGCAGGGGGTGCTGCACTAGAGGAGGCAGGGGGTGCTGCACTAGGGGAGGCAGGGGGTGCTGCACTAGAGGAGGCAGGGGGTGCTGCACTAGAGGAGGCAGGGGGTGCTGCACTAGGGGAGGCAGGGGGTGCTGCACTAGAGGAGGCAGGGGGGATGCACTAGGGGAGGCAGGGGGTGCTGCACTAGGGGAGGCAGGGGGTGCTGCACTAGAGGAGGCAGGGGGTGCTGCACTAGAGGAGGCAGGGGGGTGCTGCACTAGGGGAGGCAGGGGGTGCTGCACTAGAGGAGGCAGGGGGGATGCACTAGGGGAGGCAGGGGGTGCTGCACTAGGGGAGGCAGGGGGTGCTGCACTAGGGGAGGCAGGGGGTGCTGCACTAGAGGAGGCAGGGGGTGCTGCACTAGAGGAGGCAGGGGGTGCTGCACTAGGGGAGGCAGGGGGTGCTGCACTAGGGGAGGCAGGGGGTGCTGCACTAGGGGAGGCAGGGGGTGCTGCACTAGGGGAGGCAGGGGGTGCTGCACTAGGGGAGGCAGGGGGTGCTGCACTAGGGGAGGCAGGGGGTGCTGCACTAGAGGAGGCAGGGGGTGCTGCACTAGGGGAGGCAGGGGGTGCTGCACTAGGGGAGGCAGGGGGTGCTGCACTAGGGGAGGCAGGGGGTGCTGCACTAGAGGAGGCAGGGGGTGCTGCACTAGAGGAGGCAGGGGGTGCTGCACTAGAGGAGGCAGGGGGTGCTGCACTAGAGGAGACAGGGGGTGCTGCACTAGGGGAGGCAGGGGGTGCTGCACTAGAGGTGGCAGGGGGTGCGGCACTAGAAGAGGCAGTGGGTGATGCACTAGGGGAGGCAGGGGGTGCTGCACTAGAGGTGGCGGGGGGTGCGGCACTAGAAGAGGCAGGGGGTGCTGCACTAGAGGAGGCAGGGGGTGCTGCACTAGGGGAGGCAGGGGTGTTGCACTAGAAGAGGCAGGGGGTGCTGCACTAGGGGAGGCAGGGGGTGCTGCACTAGAGGTGGCAGGGGGGTGCTGCACTAGGGGAGGCAGGGGGTGCTGCACTAGGGGAGGCAGTGGGTGCTGCACTAGGGGAGGCAGGGGGTGTTGCACTAGAGGAGGCAGGGGGGTGTTGCACTAGGGGAGGCAGGGGGTGCTGCACTAGGGGAGGCAGGGGGTGTTGCACTAGAGGAGGCAGGGGGTGTTGCACTAGGGGAGGCAGGGGGTGCTGCACTAGAGGAGGCAGGGGGTGCTGCACTAGGGGAGGCAGGGGGTGCTGCACTAGGGGAGGCAGGGGGTGCTGCACTAGGGGAGGCAGGGGGTGCTGCACTAGGGGAGACAGGGGGTGCTGCACTAGGGGAGGCAGGGGGTGCTGCACTAGGGGAGGCAGGGGGTGCTGCACTAGAGGAAGCAGGGGGTGCATCACTAGAAGAGGCAGGGGGTGCTGCACTAGGGGAGGCAGGGGGTGCTGCACTAGAGGTGGCAGGGGGTGTTGCACTAGAGGAGGCAGGGGGTGCTGCACTAGGGGAGGCAGGGGGTGCTGCACTAGGGGAGGCAGTGGGTGATGCACTAGGGGAGGCAGTGGGTGATGCACTAGGGGAGGCAGGGGGTGCTGCACTAAAAGAGGCAGGGGGTGCTGCACTAGAGGAGGCAGGGGGTGCTGCACTAGGGGAGGCAGGGGGTGCTGCACTAGGGGAGGCAGGGGGTGCTGCACTAGTAGGGGTGGCAGTGGGTGATGCACTAGGGGAGGCAGTGGGTGATGCACTAGGGGAGGCAGGGGGTGCTGCACTAGAAGAGGCAGGGGGTGCTGCACTAGAGGAGGCAGGGGGTGCTGCACTAGGGGAGGCAGGGGGTGCTGCACTAGAGGAGGCAGGGGGTGCTGCACTAGGGGAGGCAGGGGGTGCTGCACTACGGGAGGCAGGGGGTGCTGCACTAGGGGAGGCAGTGGGTGATGCACTAGGGGAGGCAGGGGGTGCTGCACTAGGGGAGGCAGGGGGTGCTGCACTAGGGGAGACAGGGGGTGCTGCACTAGGGGAGGCAGGGGGTGCTGCACTAGGGGAGGCAGGGGGTGCTGCACTACGGGAGGCAGGGGGTGCTGCACTAGGGGAGGCAGGGGGTGCTGCACTAGGGGAGGCAGGGGGTGCTGCACTAGGGGAGACAGGGGGTGCTGCACTAGGGGAGGCAGGGGGTGCTGCACTAGGGGAGGCAGGGGGTGCTGCACTAGAGGAAGCAGGGGGTGCATCACTAGAAGAGGCAGGGGGTGCTGCACTAGGGGAGGCAGGGGGTGCTGCACTAGAGGTGGCAGGGGGTGTTGCACTAGAGGAGGCAGGGGGTGCTGCACTAGGGGAGGCAGGGGGTGCTGCACTAGGGGAGGCAGTGGGTGATGCACTAGGGGAGGCAGGGGGTGCTGCACTAAAAGAGGCAGGGGGTGCTGCACTAGAGGAGGCAGGGGGTGCTGCACTAGGGGAGGCAGGGGGTGCTGCACTAGGGGAGGCAGGGGGTGCTGCACTAGTAGGGGTGGCAGTGGGTGATGCACTAGGGGAGGCAGTGGGTGATGCACTAGGGGAGGCAGGGGGTGCTGCACTAGAAGAGGCAGGGGGTGCTGCACTAGAGGAGGCAGGGGGTGCTGCACTAGGGGAGGCAGGGGGTGCTGCACTAGAGGAGGCAGGGGGTGCTGCACTAGGGGAGGCAGGGGGTGCTGCACTACGGGAGGCAGGGGGTGCTGCACTAGGGGAGGCAGTGGGTGATGCACTAGGGGAGGCAGTGGGTGATGCACTAGGGGAGGCAGGGGGTGCTGCACTAGAAGAGGCAGGGGGTGCTGCACTAGAGGAGGCAGGGGGTGCTGCACTAGAGGAGGCAGGGGGTGCTGCACTAGGGGAGGCAGGGGGTGCTGCACTAGGGGAGGCAGGGGGTGCTGCACTAGGGGAGGCAGGGGGTGCTGCACTAGAAGAGGCAGGGGGTGCTGCCCTAGGGGAGGCAGGGGGTGCTGCCCTAGGGGAGGCAGTGGGTGATGCACTAGGGGAGGCAGGGGGTGCTGCACTAGAGGAGGCAGGCGGTGCTGCACTAGGGGAGGCAGGGGGTGCTGCACAAGGGGAGTAGTTTTTCTGTTATAACAATTATAACACCTTCTAAACAGGGAGAGGTTGGAAGTGAATTGGCCTTCACTGCTCATTTGACCTCCATCTTGCTGAAGTCTTCTTACATTGGCCGGGTAAGTAGTGATCATACAGACCAATGATAAAAGGTTTATATGAATTATTACAACGTGCATTAAACATCAGCTCAGTAGAAGTCACAGTCTGTTTAATTGTCACATAGTACAAATCATTTTGTCAAAATAAATAAATATAAGTTGCTGTGATAGCAAATACAAACTGGGAGACTTTACACAACATCAGAAGGTGTCTGTGCATGATCAGAGCATAGAAAGTGTGTGATCTGATACCAGCAGTATTAGCTATTTCCCTGGTGTAAAAACTATTTAAGTAACACAATAGAAACCAGAATAAAACTGCACTACAAAAAAATGCTGTCAAATTCATATTTTTAAATGAAGCAAAATTGATTGAGAGATAAAAACAGCAGGTTTTAAAAATACCTAGGGAGTCATTATTACAGACTAATCCAAGAAAGAAAATGGAGTCAGACAGAGTAATATTTTTTTTGCAGTTTAATAGACCGAGTAAAATAATTGTAAATAATTGTAAAAATGGTTAACAAGCATTGGAGTAAACATAGTAACCCACACACATACAGTATATTGGCCCAAAGAGAATAACTAGACAAACTATTTGGGTTCTAAAAAGAATGGTTGCGTCCCGTGTCTTGGATGTATTAACTGTAATAGTTTAATATGTGGCCCCCATTTTTTCCATCCTCGCATGGGGAAACCATTTTCTATAAATGGATATTTTACCTGTTAAACAGAGTTTGTAATCTATATTCTGAAATGCCCATGTGCCAGAGTATATGTAGGTGAGACAACTAGGAGGGGCCGTGATCGCATTACAGAACATAAATCAAACATTAGAAATCAGTATGAAAGCTCTCCTGTCACTTTAAGGAGGCTGGACACTCAGAGAGTCATTTGAGATACAAGATTATTGAACATATACCGGCAGACAGATAAGAGGGTGATAGGGAGAGAAGACTTAAACAGAGCATTCTGGATCTATCATCTGGAAACTAGGGTTCCTTTATGAATGAATAAGGACTGGGATTTGACTATATTTTTGTAGAAATAATTATCCATGTACTGTCCCTTAAAATATATATAAAAAAAGTGCTTGACAAGTTTTGGTGAATCACATGATGTCAGAAGGGGTGGAATTAATGAGAGGTATTTATGGAGGCTGTATTTGTATGTTGCAATTTATTTTTTCACTTGAAATAAATGTATTACTCATAGTGGTGCTGCTGCATTTGTGGATTGTAAATTCATTTTGTAAATACAAAATGTAAAGCTTATTGTTTCCCTTACTATAAAAACTGTAAAAAAAAAGGGTAGTTCCATGTGAGTAGCTGAAATTTCTCTGCAAGGTCTGGTGGATTCTCTATACATTTTCCTCCTCAAGATCCTGCTGTTTTTCCTCGCAAAGTGAAAGGTGTAAAAATAGGCAAAACACTTATGACCTTAATAGAAAAGCACATACACATGAAAATAGAGGTAAATGTAAGGTACACTGTACACTGGTCCTTCACAGGTACTTCACAGGTACTACACAGGTACTTCACAGGTACTACACTGGTCCTACACAGGAACTAGACTGGTCCTTCACAGGTCCTACACAGGTACTAAACTAGTACTACACAGGCCATACACTGGTCCTTCATAGGTACTAGACTGGTCTTACACAGGCCCTACACTGGTCCTTCACAGGCCCTACACTGGTCCTTCACAGGCCCTACACTGGTCCTTCACAGGCCCTACACAGGTCCTACACTGGTCCTACACAGGCCATACACTGGTCCTACACAGGTACTAGACTGGTCCTACACAGGTAGGTACTAGACTGGTCCTACACAGGTACTAGAATGGTCCTACACAGGTCCTACACAGGTACTAGACTGGTCCTTCACAGGTCCTACACAGGTACTACACTAGTACTACACAGGCCATACACTGGTCCTACACAGGCCATACACTGGTCCTACACAGGCCCTACACTGGTCCTTCACAGGCCCTACACTGGTCCTTCACAGTTCCTAGTCCTACACAGGTACTACACAGGTACTACACAGGCCATACACTGGTCCTTCACAGGTACTAGACTGGTCCTACACAGGTCCTACACAGGTACTAGACTAGTACTACACAGGCCATACACTGGTCCTTCACAGGTACTAGACTGGTCCTTCACAGGTACTAGACTGGTCCTACACAGGTACTACACAGGTACTAGACTAGTACTACACAGGCCATACACTGGTCCTTCACAGGTACTACACAGGTCCTACACAGGTACTAGACTAGTACTACACAGGCCATACACTGGTCCTACACAGGTAATAGACTGGTCCTTCACATGTACTAGACTGGTACTACACAGGTACTAGACTAGTACTACACAGGCCATACACTGGTCCTTCACAGGTACTACACAAGTCCAACACAGGTACTACACTAGTACTACACAGGCCCTACACTGGTCCTTCACAGGTACTAGACTGGTCCAACACAGGTCCTACACAGGTACTAGACTGGTCCTACACAGGTACTACACAGGTACTACACAGGTACTAGACTGGTCCTACACAGGTCCTACACAGGTACTAGACTGGTCTTACACAGGTACTACACAGGCCATACACTGGTCCTTCACAGGTACTAGACTAGTCCTACACAGGTACTACACAGGTACTAGACTAGTCCTACACAGGCCATACAATGGTCCTTCACAGGTCCTAGTCCTACACAGGTTCTTCACAGGTACTAGACTGGTCCTACACAGGTCCTACACAGGTACTAGACTGGTCCTACACAGGTCTCCATGTGCACCCTCCTTGTGCAGCCTAATACTGAGACCTCTCCCTGCTTTCTCAGAGCTATTATATAGCCCTGGGCCTGATTAACAAGTAACCGGTGAGTTAGCTAACAGAAAAACATTAACCCCTTAACGACTGTGATAGATTGTTCTTTGTAACCTGTGACTGATATACACATGGTCCTGTACCCTGTCACAATTGTTACAAAAACATTACTAGATGGGCTCGATAAATGGATCATCTACAAAACATTTATAGAAAGAATAATCTAGTGTAAAATGTCCCTTTAAGTTTCCCTATCCAGTGCACTTTATTTAGTGAATTCTCTGGGGGCAGTGCTTTCACAGTCAGTGAGGTTTTTCTTGTTGCATCAGGTACTCTGGGTCCAATTCTCTAAAGCTTTTCACTCAGGTGACATTATCTAGAAAGATCTGTTAGTGGCACAAGTTCCTTTCAGGAAATGTTAGTGTAACAGCAGCGTACAAATCCTATTGCAGGTTTAATGTAACATTGTGCTAATAATATTCATTAAATGTAATTTAACTTACACAGGAAAATGTTTAATAGGAAAAATAGAAAAATAAATAATGTTGTAACACAAAGTTCCTTTACTTTAACATAAAATCACAAAATACTTCAAGGGACGGTAAAAAGCTGTTTTTCACAATCACGTAAACACTGCGCACGTTATGGGTTTTGCACATTTGGGGTTGCGTTGGTATTACAAGTTGCAAAATAACTTACGCCTAGATTACGAGTCTTGCGTTAGCCTTAAAAAGCAGCGTTGAGGGGTCCCAACGCTGCTTTTTAACGCCCGCTGGTATTACAAGTCAGGCAGGTACAGGTGTACTGCTCACTTTTTTTCTACGATTTTAGCATACCGCAAATCCCCTTACTTCAATTGCGTATCCTATCTTTTTAATGGGATTTGCCTAATGCCGGTATTACAAGTCTTGGAAAAAGTGAGCGGTACACCCTCTCCTGTCAAGACTCCTACCGCATTAAAAGTCAGTAGTTAAGAGTTTTATGGGCTAACGCCGTAACATAAAACTCTTAACTAAAGTGCTAAAAAGTACACTAACACCCATAAACTACCTATTAACCCCTGAACCGAGGCCCCCCCCACATCGCAAATACTATAATAAAATTATTTAAACCCTAATCTGCCGACCGGACATCGCCGCCACTTTAATAAATGTATTAACCCCTAAACCGCCGCACTCCTGCCTCGCAAACACTAGTTAAATTTTATTAACCCCTAATCTGCCGTCCCTAACATCGCCGCCACCTACCTACATTTATTAACCGTTCACATATGACAGACAGCACACACCTGATGCACGTGATGGAGGGCTACTGCAAACGCCACTCTGTAATGTAGTAACAACTGAAGTCCACAGCACCAATAATTTGAGCTCACATTCTATTGGCTGATTGGAACAGCCAATAGAATGCGAGGTCAATCCTATTGGCTGATTGGATCAGCCAATCGGATTTTTCCTACCTTAATTCCGATTGGCTGATAGGATTCTATCAGCCAATCGGAATTCAAGGGACGCCATCTTGGATGACGTCACTTAAAGGAACCTTCATTCTTCAGTTGCCGTCGGATGGAAGAGGATGCTCCACGTCGG